>NC_028359.1:19827716-19860070 GCF_000741045.1 Vigna radiata var. radiata | reverse complement strand
CAATCCATCCCAACACCCCAAAACACAACGAAACCATTAGATAAGCCATTCACGAACAGGACTCAGTTCAACATTTTGTTCGACTTCACCTACCGACCACCAAAAACCCCAAAATTTATTTCTTTGCAAGTATCATTCAAGCACCATTTTCGTTCTTACGAAAATCATTGGTACGCATTAAAGCATTTAACGAACCCGAGCCAAGCAGAAAAAGGAGAGAGCGAGTGTTTTTGAACCGTTGTGAATGGGTGTGAGTCCTCCCGGCATAGGTTCATAGAGCTTGGCTGTGTGAGCAACGGCGGTAGCGGCCAATTTCGTTGGTGGCGACAGTCTTGAACTCGAAGAAGGAGGAAAGGGTTTCCCTGCTCGCGAGCGTAGAAGAGAAGCAACATTGGTGACATTGACGTGGTGACCGGTGACGCCTGCGGCGCCCTAGCTTACGACTCACGATGACCGAGCTCGCCCAAAAGGAGATTCACGTGGTAGAGAACTTCTCTCTCACGCGTGAAGAGAAGAAGGAGAAGGGGAGCCCGGCGCCACGGCTAGCGTTGCTCCCGGCAGTGAGCGGCGATATTGGCGACATGTTGGGCTGCAGCTAGCGGCGGTCGGTTCGATGAAGGCGACAATGTGCGTGCAGAGAAGATAGACCTCCCTGGGGTTCCCTGGTTTGGAGAAGAAACTTTAGACTCGTTGAACACAAATGAGATGAAGCTGGTGGAACCCCAATGGGTTTCTGGTTGGGGATGAAGGGCTTTGGGCCTAGCTATTGGGTCGTATTCTCTCTTCTGTCACCACGCGCAACTTCATTCACACCCTCCTTCTGTTTCGGTTGAAGCCTATTCTTTTTCTATAAGAAAAAAGGGTTGGGCTGAGCAACTATTTCAGAATGCACCTCCAATTTTATCGCCACACCCTTATCGTCATTTGGGCCTAGACCGAATTTGTGTGTGACACCCGGGTTTATCTTTGTACCCTTACTCTTATTGGGCTGTTTGTGCTATCATTTTATTTTCAAGGTTTTTTCTTTAATTTTTGGTATTTCGGTTGTTTTATTACATGGGACCCCTTTTATGATATCCCTACTCCTTGTTTTATTCTTTGGGCTTGTTTGTTTTATTTTATATAGATATTACAAAATAAAAAAATGAAATTTGTGTGATCATCTGCATTAGTGTAGTGCTTAATACCTTCAGGTTTTCCTAAATAATAAATAATTGTATTGAGTACTCATGCAATCGATCAGCCTAGTACTTATTATCCTTAATCTAAAAAAAAGTAAATAAAGGTATGAACACTCGTGTGATCGTCCGCATCTTCCTAGTATTTAATATCTTTCTTTCTCTTTTAAAAATAGTTTGTAAAAGGTTAAGCACTTATGTGACCGCTCATGTTGTCCTAGTTAGTTTTTTATATTTGATTCTTTTTATCGATAGGACACATTTATCATGTGGAGGGGGAACTTGGCTCCCTTGGAGGTTTTGGTTGTACAAATTAGAGGAATTAATATAGAATTACTCCGTTTTACTGTCTTTCTTCTTATTGGGTATGTGTTAGTGAATAGTCTAGTAGGTTTCAGATCTAGAAACCTATCAACTATATGGTATGTTAAAATAGACAAAGAAGTAAAGACTAGTGTGTTTGTGTAGGATTATAAAGCTTCTTGGAATGTATGAACGTGTACAAAATGTATCTCTATTTTTGGTTATATGTTGCTCTGTAATTGCTAGTGGTTGTAGTTTATTGTTGGGTTCTTATTTGTGTAACGATCGTAATGAATACACTTGAAACTTGTTTATGTTAGCATGTATAGACTTGAAAATGGTTGTGGTCTGAACTGGAATGTTATTAATGGTTTCCTTATTGGTAAAAACTTGGAATGAATTTTTCTATATGCTGCTGCCTGATATAATTAAATGGAGTATGTTGATCTCGGACATTGTTGCACTCTCCTCCTGGTTGTTTATGTGTAGATTTAATTGTACAAAATATGTTAGAGTGAATTATAGACTTTTGGAGACTTGTTTGATTTTGTTTAAGTATTATAACTGTTAATGTTGTTGGGTGGAAGATTATAAATCTTTTGGACAATTTTGTTAATTGTTTTGCTTAAGTTAGTTGTTGCACCGAATATCTGTTTGCTCGGTTTGTTTAGTTAAACATATCCAATGTCTTACCATCTATGTCAACTAATACATACATACTGAAATAGTACTGCACTTGTACAAACACATTAATTGGAAGAAATAAGTAAAGCATTACATATAAAACATGATGCATAACATATGAACTACAAACTAATAAAGGGGCTGCCAATAGTACAAAAATCACATTTTATGATAGGTAAAAATGACGTATTATGACGTGGTGGACTGGAGACATAGTTTTGAACGTTATAATAAGTCTGCGCATTTTATGACGTAGCAGAAAATTACGTCATAATAGGTTTAACATATTATGACATAATTTTTGTCACCAGTCATATTACGTCCATTTTATTATGAAGTAGATATTTTTACCAATCATAATATATTGAATGTATTATTACGAAAACTTTTTCACCTATCATAATATATGGTTTTCAGAATCAACCTATTACGACGTACATTGTCATATACATCATAAAAAAATTGTTTTTTTTTTAAAATAATTATTACATTTTACATCCAATCAATTTACATTCATTTTCCTGTATTATCATCTCATCCAATAAATTTATGATCAATTCAAATGAACAAATTTAATTGAACTACAAAATAGAATTCATTTCAAACATTAAATTGTCTAATAATATTTAATACATTATTTATACATCAAACTATATATTAAATCTAAATATTACATTAATGTACACGCACTACTAAATTATAGCCAAGTTTCTACTAACACTTAAAATAAAGGAACACGTGTTGGGATAAACTTAAATTTTAGAGATTTATTATTTTATTAGTTTTGGGTTTAGTAATATTTGGTTTGATTGGATAGAGATAAAATAGGAATGGGTAGTTATGATTTTTTGTTTATCTAGGTAGAATATTGTTTTATGATAGAATAAACAGATTTGATTTTAAGTAAGTTGATATTTTATTGTTAGCTTCTATTATTTGTACTTGGCCCAAGGCCCGATTTGCACCTATTTAAAGGTTGACAAGGTTTAATGAAAATCACCCACAATGGATTGAAGAGTAAAATTATTTGTGTGGGTCACCGTTATGAGTGTGTATAGTGAGATTTTCTCAACAGTGGTATCAAAGCCTTTATGATTTGAGTGCCGAAAAAAAAGGAGTGAGAGAGAGAGTCAAATATAGAGAGAGGGGAGAGTTTAGAGAGAGAAAGGAGAAAAAAAGGAGAGTCAAATACCCAGAGCATCTTCAAATGACGTGTACAAGGGACAACTGTGTTAAGCAAGACCAACTTCGAACTTTGAGAAATGAATATAATGATCCCTATACTGAAAGTCTTCCTGTCAAAGGGTATTCAAGTAAGCGAGTTCTTTTAAGATACGACGGTTGGAAAGGGCTACTCGGGTTTTGGAGGCGCACCGACAGCGGAGATTTTAGCCACTAATTCAAGTGCTTCAGGAAAAGTTCGGAACACTCAAGGCCATAGACGAAGAGGGAGAAGAACGAAGAGGGAGAAGAACGAAGAAAGAGAAGAATAAAGATAGAAGAATGTGAAGAATTTAAGTTTATGGGGGAGTTTGTTGGGATAAACTTAAATTCTAAAGATTTATTATTTTATTAGTTTTGGGTCTAGTAATATTTGGTTTGATTTGATAGAGATAAAATAGGAATGGGTAGTTATGATTTTTTGTTTATCTAGGTAGAATATTATTTTATGATAGAATAAGCAGATTTGATTTTAAGTAAGTTGATATTTTATTGTTAGTTTTTATTATTTGTACTTAGCCCAAGGCCCGATTTGCACCTATTTAAAGGTTGACAAGGTTTAATGAAAATCAACCACAATGGATTGAAGAGTAAAATTATTTGTGTGGGTCACCGTTATGAGTGTGTATAGTGAGATTTTCCCAACAACACCCAACCTTGAATGAGCTTCCAAAGACCTACAAAAGGTAGACATTCATTACAAGATAATAATCAAATAGGAAGAAAACAAAATATAGAAAGGAAAACTTATGCCTGTAATATATTTTTGATGGACAATGTGTTAGCTTTTTTATGCAAGGAACATAAGAGAACTACCAAAGAACAATTAGGAACAATAACTAGCAATTGTCAATGACCCTTACAAGTTAGAATAATATTAATTAAAAAAACTTTTAAGGTGTTAAATAGACCTATTTAAGTAGTTTTGCAAATCATACAATTACACAAGCTATGATTCTTTCCTTTGGTCATGCAAGGAGAAACCAACACATGCCCAAGTAAGAAAAGCGGGTGAGAAAAAAAATTACCAAAACCAGTTTTATATTCATTGAATAAACTGATTTTTCAAAAAAAAAAATAGGTTAAGATATAGAAAAGTTGTTTCACTTGATCAAGGTAAACAACCCTACCAAATAAGAATAACCTTTTGACGCAATATATCAGGTTCAAGAATAAACTTTTCAATATATATCATTAAATCATTTATATTTAAAGTCTGGTAACGTTTAAAAAACATACAAGATCAGTAGAATATTTCTCCAAGCAAATGAATATTATATTTGGAGAAATCTTAAGTAACACTGCTACTTTTATTCGTTATTTACTAGCCTTCATATAAAAATCACCAGCATGCTTAATCCTATAGCTTTAAGTAGTCTGCCTATAATTCAATCAAGGTAAGTGATTCTATTTAAGGTTTATGTAGTGATGATGACAAAATGCAGCAGATGAAAGAATAAATTACTATTAAACCAATGAAGCTTACTAGAAGTATATGAAGAATTGCCGAACAAGGAGAGGGAGTAAGCTACAGGAAGGGAGAAGAGGCTTACCGGGGTTGTTAAATTGGCATACAGAAAAATCTTTCAAGTCAACACGCTTAATTAAATCAGCTGCCTTTTTTATTTGATCACTACTTGCTTTAGTCACCATCCTACTTGTATCAGAATAACGCCGTAAAAATCATACCCACCAAGATAACAAATTCATATTTAAAATTTTCACTGTTTTAGAAATTTAAAGTTTAAACAAAGTCAAAATATTGCAATTTTCTACCTCTTCAGCAAGTGTGATGTCATCAGAATATGGAAGATAAATCATGTGCATTCCAGGTGGTTCAATCTGACTACCTAATTGAATAACTTCTTCCTAATAATCATACATGAGGTAAGAATCCCATACAAGCACATTAAATGAATAACTAAGATCACAATTAGATTGTATTGTTTGTAAAAATTTTATTGATATCTTTTTAGATTAGGTTAAAATTATGTTAATTCAGGAGTTTGGAACGATTCAAAGTGAAGTGAATCATTGTGTTTTATATATGTTCTTCCAATCTTTGAATTTACTCATTTGTTTAAATTGATAACATAATGATAGCATGTGATGATCATGATGGAATTGAATGCCTCAAACAACAAAGATTTTCTTTGAATTAAAGTAGCTTAACAAATATGTTCAGAAAAGTAGCACCAAAAATTTATCTCTTCACACGATTACAAATGTGTATTAGCACCACTCTTGGTACTCAGCTACCTCATCGAGATTTCCTCTGAGTATTAACACCACTCTTGGTACTCAGCACCCTACCTAGATTTCTTTGAGTATTCGCACCACTCTTGGTACTCAGCTCCCTATTCAGATTTCCTTGAGTATTCAAACCACTCCTGGTACTATACTTCCACGCCTAGATTCCTCAACTCAAAAGAGTTTAGTTGTAAGTATTTTAATTCTCTTAAGAATTGCAAGCAACGATGGCTTACAAGTAGTTTAGACTAAATCTCATTTGTTATTCTACAACAATCCAATATACTTGCTGGTGTAATTTATGTGTTTTATAGACACGAAGAGTACTCATTTACCACCTCATATTCGTCGACAATTTACTCCAATGGATGTATTTATCACTTTCTAACATCATCATTAATTATTCTAATTAAATTCTAGAACCTATTAATGATTGCTTGTAAGTATATCTTACATTATATATTTGATTGATTGTTGTTACATTACTATAATTATTTTCTTTAAGAGTAAAGAGAATATTTGTAGGTTTCACTTGACTCTCAGTCATATCATTAAAAAATGATTGTTTAGTGGGATTTAACCTCCTAGCAAAAGGGTATCCAACTAAACTTTGTGTCAAATCATGATTATAATATCCACATATTACCTTCAATTAGAGTTGTCAAGTTGACCCATGGCCCATGGGCCAACCCAAACCCATTCTTGAAAAAACCTTCTTTTAAGAAGTCCCTCAAGTGGTGGTCAAACAAATGCCCTAACTTCTAGAGTCCCTTCTCAAGTGGGTTAGGGTCAGGGTTAAGGTTTATCTCTACTACAAAATTTTAATTAACTTTTAGAAACAATATCATTTATATATACATATAAAATTATATATTTTATTATAAGGTGTTATAATTAGAGAAGATATCTTTAGAGTCATCCTAATTAGAGAAAATAAATATACAATCTTCTATTTTATTTTGTTTTCCTAGTTTCGCTATTTCCCTTTTTAGGAGAATTAGATTGTGACAAATAGAGGATATGAGGATGTATTTTCAATTTAATTATGAATAATAAATTTCAGTATTATTTTCTACATGGTATCAAAACCATAGTTAAAAAGCCTATCCTAGCGATATTTGTTGTTTGTTGGGCATATTGTTCCACCTGCTATTGGGCCGCTATCAGACCATCTCATTAATGTCTAGTCGCACGCTCTAGATGTATATACCTCGGTGTGAGTGGGTGTGTTGGAAGTCCCAAATCGCCTAGAGATAAGGCCAATTCATAGTATATAAGTGGGTGCAAACCTTACCTTACAAGCCGATATTGTGGGGTTAAGTCAGGCTTAAAGTCCACTTCTAACTTGGTATGAAGAGCTTTCGATCTTGGAACTCCGTTCCGCTGCACAGTTGCATCGTCGTCGTTGTCCGACCACTGCCATTATCGCCATCGCCGGTTGGGGTCGTTGATAGGGCAGAAAGGTGTGCCTAACTCTGGCGACCATAAACGCTGTTGCACAATCGCCGCCGTTGCCGGTTGGGGTCGTTGATAGGGCAGAAAGGTGCGCCCAACTCTGACGACCACAACACTGGAAGTCGCTCCGTGAGAGGAGCCGCCAAGCGTCTCCACCGTCGCCGGCGCGTGTAGCTCACACGCCTACCACCAACGAGACCCACTCGCCGCCGCCGCCACAGAAAGGGTCGCCGAAGACTCCTGAGTCTTTTCCTAGGGTCGGTGACAACCCGTTTTGCCTATATTTGAGTAGATCTGGGTTTTTAAGTTCTGCTCCTTTTTTTCTCGGTGTGACCCATACACCGTCATCATCTTGGAGACTCCTCATTGCGTTCTACAGGATGTGTGAAGTAAAAATTATTCCTTTGAAAGCAATGGATGAATCAATGAGTGAGTCCTCTGGATCATGTACTCTGTCCATAAAAGGTAAGATTTGCCTCAATACTGTTGATCATGTGTCTCAAGGTATTTGGATCCTTGATTCCGGTGCAATTGATCATATGACACCTTTTAGTGTGTCCTTCGACTCATATGGTAAAAGAAATAAAGAACAACTTATTACAGTTGCGAATGGTCAGGGTATACCTATATGCGGCTTAGGGAATATAATTTTGGACTCATCTATTGTATTGAAGGATGTTTTACATGTTCCACAATTAGCTAACAATCTTATCTCTATGCAAAAACTCAAAGGATTTAAATTTCTCAGTAACACTTTTTTCCAAATTATTGTGTTTTTCAGGACCTTGCCACGGGGAAGACAATTTTAACTGCTAAGGAGCAGAGTGGGTTGTATTTTTTAGAGTTTGATGACCAAAGCAACACGAAAATCATGAGTCAAAAGCAACATCTGAGACATGGGCAAAATCCCAAATATGGTTACATCATCAAAGGCTTGGACATCCGTCATTCAGTCTTATCAAGTCCTTATTTCACCACTTGTTTACCAAAAAATATGTTGAGTTTTTTAATTGTGATATTTGTCGATTTTCAAAACACCATCGTGCATCTTATCCTATTAGTCATAAAAGGAGTATTTCTCCATTTGATTTAATTCATTCTGATGTTTGGGGTCCTGTCATAGATTCTATTTCTGGAGCCAGATGGTTCATTACCTTTATTGACGATTGTACCCGTGTCACATGGACATACCTTATGAAAAATAAATCCGAAGTTTTTCAAATTTTTGTTAATTTTTCCATCTTGTCCAAAATCAATTTGGAAAAAATATCAAAAGAATTAGGTCTGATAATGGTATTGAATATGTGAATCATGAATTTCTCAATTTTTTGTCTCATAATGGTATTGTTCATGAACTAACCTGTGTTAATTACCCTAAAAAAAATGATGTTGCTGAAAGAAAGAATCGTCATCTTCTTGAAGTAACTAGAGCTCTTCTTTTTCAAATGTTTGTTCCAAAAAATTACTGGGGAGAAGCTGTGTTAATTGCCACATATCTCATCAACAGGTTACCCACTCATATCTTAAATGACATTAGTCCTATAGAGTCTTTATTATCTTTTGTTCCTTCTTCTTCCCTACTAACGAGTCTACCTAGTCGAGTCTTTGGATGTGTTGTTTTTGTTCACTCTCATCATCCTAACTATGGTAAATTAGATCCCAGAGCTCTTAAATGTGTCTTTATTGGGTATCCTTCTAATAAAAAAGGGTATAGATGTTATCATCTTCAGAGTCGTCGCGTCTTTATCACCATGGATGTCACCTTTCATGAAACACAATCCATTTATATCAGTCCACCACTTCAGGGGGAGAAAGCACTTGAAGTGGATGAACTCTCCTTCTTGTCATTACCATGTTTGTCTTTGCAAGATGCCTAAGACCTGAGAAATGAAGCTACCATAGTCCGCAGTGAGGAAGAAGAGGAAGAAGACAAATTTTTTGGCAAAAAATATGAAAGAAGAGAAGAACCCTCTTCGACTCTCGAGCAAGAAAAATTGTCTAATCTAGAGGTGAGGATCCCTGAAGATATCAAGGAGGAGGAGGTAATATTACTAAGGATTTATCCATTGCATTGAGAAAGGGAAGAAGATCATGTGCTAAATATCCTATTTCTCAATATGTTTGCACTAATAATTTCTCTAATAAGCATAGAAGTTTTATTGTTGTCATTGATGCCACATAAATTCCTACCTCAATCCAAGAGGCCATGAAACTTGAACATTGGAATCAAGCCATGAAAGAAGAGATGAATGGATTAGAAAGAAATTCAACTTGGGAGATTGTTGATAAGCCAAGAGACAATAAGGCAATAGAGTGTAGATGGATATTCACAGTGAAACGTAAGGCAGATGGGACAATAAAAAGATATAAAGTTAGATTGGTGGCAAAAGGATATACCCAAACATATGGGATTGACTACGAAGAGACATTTGCCCCAGTGGCAAAGATGAATACAGTTTGAGTTATTCTCGCTTTGGCTGCCCATTTTGGATGGGACTTACACCAACTGGATGTGAAAAATTCCTTTCTTCATGGAAATCTTGATGAGGAAGTGTACATGGAGATTTCCATAGGTTTTGAAGTGAAAAATGAAAGAAACAAGGTATGCCTCCTGAAGAAAGCATTGTATGGTCTTAACCAATCCCCTAGAGCATGGTTTGGAAGATTTACAAAAGTAATGGTTTCCTTGCGATACAGAAGAATTGGCATTAAAAGATAAATTGGTAGCTCAATTTGAAATGAAAGACCTAGGAAAACTCAAATATTTTCCTTGAATAAAGGTTGCCTACTCCAAGAAAGGAATTTTGATCTCCTAAAGGAAATATGTACTTGATCTCCTCAAAGAAACAAGAAAAAGTTGGGATGTAGAACCTCAACAATTCCTATAGAACAGAATCACAGAATTGGATGTGAAGAAAGTGCTCCTATAGAGAAGGCCCAATATCAGAGATTGGTAGGAAAAATTGATTTATCTATCACACACAAGACTAGACATTGCTTATGCATGATCCAAGAGAGAGACACATGCAAGCAGTTGACAAAATTCTCCAATACTTGAAGTCAAGTCCAAGAAAGGGGCTATTATTCAAAAGGGAAGACACATTAACTATGAAGATATATACTGATGCTCACTATGCATGTTTTATTACTGACAGAAAATCTACTTTTGGGTATTGTGTGTTTCTTGGAGATAGTCTGGTAACATGGAGAAGCAAAAAGCAAGATAGAGTATCTCGTTCTAGTGCAGAAGCTGAATTTCGAGCTCTTGCTCAAGGAATGTGTGAAGGACTTTGGATGAAAATCATTTTGGATGATCTTAAAGTCAAAGTGGAGAACCCGGTGCAACTACACTGTGACAATAAGTTTGCCATGAACATAGCCCATAATCCAGTACAACATGATAAAACCAAACACATTGAGATTGACAAACATTTCATCAAAGATAATCTTGACAGAGGCTTTGTGATTACAACTCATGTTCCTACAAAACTTCAAATAGCAGATATTTTTACAAAAGGGCTTTCTCCGGGTAGATTTCAAGATCTTATAGGCAAGTTGGGAATGATTGATATTCATTTACCAACTTGAGGGGGAGTGTTGTAATTAGAGAAGATATCTTTAGAATCATCCTAATTAGAGAAAATAGATATAGAATCTTCTAATTTATTTTGTTTTCCTAGTTTCCTTATTTCCATTTTTAGGAGAATTAGATTGTTACAAATAGAGGATATGAGAATGTATTTTCAATTCAATTATAAATAATAAATTTCAGTATTATTTTTCAATGGATTATCACGTTCTAACATCATCATTAATTATTGTAATTAAGTTCTTGAACCTATTAATGATTGCTTGTAAGTATATCTTGCATTATATATTTGATTGATTGTTGTCACATTATTATAATTATTTTCTTTAAGAGTAAAGAGAATATTTGTAGGTTTCACTTGACTCTCAATGATATCATTAATAATCATTGTTTAGTGGGATTTAACCTCCTAGCAAAAGGGTATCCAACTAAACTTTGTGCCAAATCATGATTATAGTATCCACATATTACCTTCAATTAGAGTTGTCAAGTTGACCCATGGCCCACGGGCCAACCCTAACCCACTCTTGGAAAAAACCTTATTTTAAGAAGTCCCTCAAGTGGTGGTCAAACAAATACCCTAACTTCTAGAGTCCCTTCTCAAGTGGGTTAGGATTAGGGTTAAGGTAAGTTTATCTCTACTACAAAATTTTAATTAACTTTTAGAAACAATATCATTTATATATACATATAAAATTATATATTTTATTAGAGTTTAATATGTTATAATTTTATTATATTTAAATCAATATATTTATATCATATTTATTATTATGTTATTAAATAAAATATATAACAACACTTTATATTTTTTGAGCTTTTATATATTAAATAAAATATGTATTTCTATATTTTTATACCATACTCGTATAAAACAATCTTCATGTATGAAATAACATTCCATATATATTTCTCATATATCATTATATGATCATATCAAATATTTAATAATTTTATTAATTATTAACATTTGTAAAAAATAAAACTTGAGTAATCACTTCTAATATATTCTCTAACAAATGCATTCTTTATAAATAAAGTGTTCTGTTAAGTAAATAATATAAATTTTCTTTACCTTAATTAGGTTTTAATTTCTTTAAAATCAAATAAATATTTTGTGAATTTTTTATATGATGATAAATAATTATTTTTTTATGTTACGTATTTTTATAACATTTTAGTAGATTTTAAATTTCTTTTAATTTTCTAAAGAACAAAATCAGCATGATTAGAAATTAAAGCATACAGATAGATTTTTCATGTTAAAAAAATATACCAAAAAAAACAATAGAATTATATTTTAAAATTTTGAGTTAAAGATAAACATTTTATATTATTTTTTATTCACTTTTTTTATGTATGATGATAAAATATATTTTAAAAGTGAATCAACCAAACATAAAGTATAATTGAAATATATATGTATAATTAAAAAAATTATAAAAATAGAAAAACGATAAATTAATAAATTACATGCATATTCAACAATTAAATTAACAACAACAAATATAAAAAATCACATAATCTTTAAGTATTCATTATAATAATAATAAATTGAGTAAATAATAAAAAATGATACATCATAAATTAGTTAATATTATAAATAATTTATTATTAATTTTAATAAAAAATATGTTTATATCATAAATATTATGTAAAATTTATAACCATTCCACAGCCTACTAAGTTTTCAAAGACAACCCATTTTATTTTATTTTCAATTTTATAGAAATTAAAAGTGTTCCTTAACATAGAATAATTGCTTGTTGCACCTCTGTCACTTCCAATTGTACCTCCCATGCACAAAAGGAATAAATTTTTAGGTTTTGTACATAATAAAATTTATGATTATACAAAAAGACATTCTAAAAGAACTTAGAATTTAGAATTTATTATCCTGAAATGATATTTATTAAATACTTTAAAGAACTTAGAATTTAGAATTTATTATCCTGAAATGATATTTATTAAATACTTTTTGAAATGTTGATTTTTGATAGCAAAGAGAGTGAGTTTTGGGCCTCTATTTTTGTAAAGGGTTTTACTTCCTGCACCTCAACAATTCAACTTTTCCAAACCTCACTAATTTCGGGTGCAGTAGTGTCATTATTTTTTTCCCTTGTTCTGGGCAAAACGAAAATTACCATGGATGAAATATCATCTTTTTATTCAGAACCAAATTTAAGCATTGTGCATTGCTTAAATTTAAAATTATTGAAACAATATGCTATTAATTATTTACTAAACGTCAATTTTCTTTACTATCTTCTTTCCTTCTTTATTCTAGTCGTAACTTCTTTCATATGTCATCTGATGATTTCAGTACTTTACATTATAATCCATAATCCATTGTAGTTGTTATTGACAACCTTTCCTCTGTCTTTGTCTAATGGTTGCATATATATATATATATATATATATATATATATATATATATATATATATATATATATATATATATATATATATATATATATACTAGAGATTTTATAAATACCTGATCCAAACACCTTCATAATATTGAAATTATATATCCACATAGTTTTCCGGGTTTATATATCTGCAAACAAAGTATATTAGATGAGAGGAAACAGAAACGTTAGAAAATGAATCTCTCTTGTTGTCTATACCTCTATTCTATGCCATGTCAATAGGTAAAATTTCTCACATAGGAATATATTCTAAGTACACTAGTAGAAAATGTGTCTATAATAGCACTGCATTTATGTTTGTAAGATCAAGAAGTGAAAAATTTAGGTTGTTACTTTTGTAATTAAATCATAGTTTTGTTTATGTTTGGTATCTAGATTTAAATGTAATAAAAAAGATATTAGGAACCAGGAAAATATCTCTTTTATACATGTCAATGATGTTTAAAGTAAACACCTTTTATACAACAATCTTTGATTTACCTTGTTTATTGTATTTGTAATACAAAAGCTTGATTTCAACATTTCTCTCTTTTTCAATGGTGACAAAAGCTTGAATTTGGTGGTTCTTCACTCTAAATGTTCTTTTCTTCCATTTTCTTTTGCAACTTGTTTTTTTAGGGAGAAGGTTTCTCTTTCCACCAAATTGGATAATCATTTTGCTATTGGTGAATGCACACTAATGCACTAATGCCACGTATCTCCATTTGATTATTTGGACCAAGAATTCCACTATTGGTAAGATTTCAAAGACAGATAATACATTAATGGATGTCCTTATTAAATTTATCTCCATTCATCATTGTTGATTTTGAAAATTTTGGATTTTAAAATTTGAAATAAAATGTTTAGCACAACTTTTTAATTATACTATTTAATTAATTTAGTCATTAATAAATATTTAATTTTTTAAAAATTATAATATAATCTTTAAAAGTAATTTAAAATATAGAAATTAATTACTTATTTTAATTATAAAAATTACAATTAAAATATACATTATTTTATAAGAATAATTTGAAAAATATGAACTAATTAATTACTTTAGTCTTCCTAAACACTTAAATGTCTTTAGTAATTTAAATTATTATAGAAAGTAAATTATAAGAAAATTTATAAAGAATAAATTGTGGATAAATTATGGGAAAAACTTACATATTTATCTCTTACAAATTTAATTTGAACAGAGGATTGTTTGAGGAAACTTATTCGAATTAGCTTATTATAACAAAAGAAAAAAAAGTTAATTTAAACATAAATTTACTTCTCTATTTTACTATTTTTAGATCCTCTGTCATATCCATTTTCTTCCAACTTTATTTTCCCATCTTTCTCTCCTCTTTCCGTCCCAATCAACTGAAGAAAAAAAATCAATTTCTATTATTTTCCTTTCTAGAAAGTATATATACAAAAAATGAATTATTTTACTAATTGATCACCACATGAATAATGGACCTATTAAAGTTATATGTGGCTCCATTGCTTTTTGGTCAACTCATGTTGTGTGAATCCAACTCACTGATAATTACCAATTCAAGAAAACACTATAAACATGGTAGCAACGTGAGAAATAAGACAAAAATTGTAGTATTTCCAAGACCCAATGAATTTTTGACACAAACAAATAAAACAAATTATAAAAAAAAATTAATAAACTAATTGATAGTCGCACAAACACAAATAATGATAAAAGATAATGGATGGAGATGTATTGACATCACAAAAGAAATATCCATTTCACAATTCAAAATATTAAATTATAATGATATTTTTTATTTTTTAGTTCAAAATATTAAAAATATTAGTATATTATGAAAGTAAATTATAAAGTGGATATTTTTTAATGGTATCAAACTATTATTATTCATATAAAAAAATAAAAAAAATGTTTTGATTCATTAGTTTCTAAATTAAAATTGATGATAGGATTGATTGTGTTTATTCACTTTTTTTTTTCTCATTCTGTTTAATTTTGTTTCCTATATTACTTAGTTTATAGAATGGTTGAAATTTAGGAAAAATATTAGAAAAAAGAATTTGAATAATGTTTCAAATATATTTTTTTTCAAAAACAATGTTTAATAATTATTGTGAGGGATAAATAAATGTAGTAGTTGTTAGACGGTTGTGTTTTTAATTAAGCATTTAGAAAAATGTTTTGGAGAGGAAAAACAATAAGATAAGTATTTTTTATACTGGTTCACTCAAACTGAGCTACGTCTAGTTTTCCTGAAGGGGTTCCATTAATCTTATACAAGATTACAAACAAGTATAAATCACTTCTAGTATAAAAGTATTATCTGACTAATCTAAGTTTAACCACTCTTGGTATCAATCCTAGACAACCTATCTAGAACGTTTATCTCAAGTGAGTTAAACAATATAAGTATATTTTAATTCACTTCTGAATATACAAACACAATCAGTGTTTAATTACAACTACAAATATGAATAACTCTTACAAAGAGGATAAAACAACATAGTGAAATCTATTAACTTGAAATATTTTCTCTTGTTCTTAGAACAAACTCAGATGATGTAAGCTTTTAAAGAGAATAACAATGTTACGATACAATCATAGCAAAAGTTCTTTTATTCTCTTCAGCGAGTTTGCCTTATATAGTTATCTTTGAGAGATGACCATTAGTTAGAGAGAGTTAACCTTCTTGAGAATAGGTGTCTTCTTATACGAAGATTAGTACTTTTATGCATCTTGGAAAGAGCAACATTGCTTTAGCAGTTGTTAAGACAAGATAGTCTATAAGACTAGAGTGCCTAACGCCTTTATGTTTTGAAGTTTAACAAACAACAATCACTATAGGAAATACACGATTTACCGATGGATATTGATTGACAACCTTCGATCCATAGGTAAATTGTAATTACCGGTCGAGTTACCAACAACCACATATGTTATGTTTTACTGACAGATAATTTCGTCGGTCATATGAGATTATCGACGACTTTAGTAATAGATGGTTGATTTACATTTATCGTCGGATGTATCCATCGGTAAGGTATACTTGATTTTATTTACCGTCGGATATATTGTTGGTATATTGTTCAATGAAATATAAGTTCAGAATTTGGGGTTTCCTTCCCCCAAATCAGTTTCAATCAACTCTTTCTCTTTCGCTCTCGCTCCCACTCTGCTTTGGCCCTACCTCCATTGCTTTGGTCTTCCCCACCCTCTGTTGGTGTGCTCTTTCTAGACTTCGATTTCCTTTCACTCAGCTTCAACTATTTCTTGTGCTCCTTCCTTGTTGCATTATCGTGATGTTGAGGGATCATCGTCGAGGGTTAGTGTTGGGATTTTCTTCGTTGACGGAGTTTGTACAAGGTTTTGTGGTGAGTTTTCTGACCTTGTCGTGGTCTAGGGGTTTGGGTGATTTGTAGCTTTTAGGGTTTGGTAATGTAATTTGTGAATTATTTTACAAGCTTTTGGGGTTTCAATCAGGGGATGAGGCATAGAACGTGTAGAAGGTTCCAACACATTGGGTTAAACATTCTAAATGGTTTTAACTTTTGTTGTTCAAAAGTTCCATTGCTCAAGGCTTATAGTTCAAGACAAGTGTCCAATATTTCATTATTTGCATGTAGACTTTGTCCTCTTATGTTTGCCTTGCTTCATTTTGTTTGGTAATTGCGTTAGGAACTGAGTCATCATTTTAATTCAATTTCTTTTATAAATTGTGCAATTTGAGCAATTTGAGCAATTTGAGCATGATATGGGATCTCTCTTTTAATCATAGCCTTGGTGGGAAGTAAATTATGTAATTAAAGCATAAAAACATATCTAGATTATTTATTCTAGTTTACTGTTAATCGATTTATCTAAAAGCCTATATATTCAAGACACAATTATCTATGTTGGATTAATAAATGGTGTGCTTAAATATGATATTATTGTTTTCATGGATTACTTCCTATAGTGGTTGGTTGAAATTGGATGAGATTAGTGATGTAATTTGTTATATATTTTGGAAGTTTAAATTAAACTAGGTTATGTTTATGCCTTGATAGTCGTTTCTACATGTGAACCATGTTTATTTTAGGAAATCATACATTTTTCCAATGTATACACGAGTCTATGTGGTTTGAAATCTGTTTGATGCATTATGCAAGATTTCCCCTTCTTAGAAAGTCCTAACCAGCACTATACCAAGAGTATAATGCCCTGCACTAAGAACCACATCTTCTTAGGCCTATAAATTGTCTCTTTTAAAAATTTGAAATGTAAGAACATAGTTTTCCATTATGATTTAAGTTGTACTAGGTGCATCCTTTGAGTGACTAGGCCATGTGCAATCCAGTTCCATAATTGATACACTTTTGCACCCAATGAAACAGTTGAAATTGATAGGTTAGGAGATAGAGATTTGTTGGATGTTGCAGTTTTCCTTTGTCTAATAATAATAGTTATATTACCTTCTTTAATAATAAAGTTGGACTTTAAGGCATGTGACTTTGGTTTTTATGTTTAGGTCTTACCTGTTAAGTGGAGACAAAAATTAAAAGCAGTGGGAGTCTAAGTGGTTAAGCTATATGTAGATAAGTATCAAAATAAATGTTAATAGGTTGGGTTGTTGTTAGTGGATTTTTAGCTTTCGGGAAATGACATGTCCTCAAACTATACCCAATTCTACCATGAAGTGACATTTTTCAAAATTAAGAACAAGATTAGTTTCAATGCATCTATGTAAAACTCTATCCAAACTATCCAAACATGTGTCAAAAGAGGATCCATAAACAATAAAATCATCCATAAACACCTTTATGCTATTTTTAAGAAAATCATTGAAAAGACTAAGCATGCACTGATAAAATGTACCAGGAGCATTACATAGGCTAAAGGGCATCCTCTTATAGGCAAAAGTGACAAAAGGGCAGGTAAATGTGGTTTTCTCTTAATCCTCAAGGGCAATATGAATTTGAAAGTAACCAGAAAAACCGTTAGTAGTAATGTGAGTTACCTGTCATACCCTCAAGCATCTGGTCAATGAAAGGCAACAAAAAATTATTTCTCCGCATTTCTTGGTTCAGCCTCCGATAATTAATGTAGACTCTCCAACTGTTTTGCACTCTATTAGGAATGAGCTCATCCCTATCATTTTTTAAAACATGGACTCCTAAGATGATAATGAAACTCTCTTGAAGTCTCTAATGAAATGCTTGTAGAAACTTGCATGTCCGAGAAAAGATCGCACCTCTCTTATGCAAGAGGGGTAAGACAATTGTGAAATAACATAGACTTTTGCAAGATCTACTTCAATGCCCTTACGGGAAATGACATGTCCTAAAACTATACCCAGTTCTACCATGAAGTGACATTTTTCAAAATTAAGAACAAGATTAGTTTCAATACATCTATGTAAAACTCTATCCAAACTATCCAAACATGTGTCAAAAGAGGATCCATAAACAGTAAAATCATCCATAAAATCCTTTATGTTATTTTCAAGAAAATCACTGAAAAGACTAAGCATGCATTGATAGAACGTACCGGGAGCATTACATAGGCTGAAAGACATCCTCCTATAGGCAAAAGTGACAAAAGAGTAGGTAAATATGGTTTTCTCTTGATCCTTAAGGGCAATATGAATTTGAAAGTAACCAGAAAAACCGTCAGTAGTAATGTGAGTTACCTGACGCTCAAGCATCTGGTCAATGAAAGGCAACAAAAAGTTATTTCTCTGCGTTTCTTGGTTCAGCCTCCGACAATTAATGTAGACTCTCCAATTGTTTTGCACTCTATTAGGAATTAGCTCATCCCTATCATTTTTAACAACAATCAGGCCTGTCTTCTTGGGGACCACGTGGACCGGACTCACCAATTGATTAACTAATATAGGATAAATGATCCTAGCTTGAAGAAGCTTGGTCACCTCCCTCTTCACGACATCCAAAATAACTGGCTTGAGTCTTCTCTGTGGTTGTCTCACTAGTTTAGCTCCATCCTTCAATAAAATTTTGTGCATGCATGTGAATGCGCATATACAAGGAAAGTCCGCCAGGGTCCACCCAAAGGCTTTCTTATGCTTTCTAAGCACATGCAACAACTTCTTCTCTTGAACAACATTAAGGGAAGTAGAAATGAACATTGGTTGTTTTTCATCTTCCTCCAAGTAAGCATACTTGAGGTTTTCTAGTAGTGGTTTCAATTTTGGAGCGAGTCTCGATCGAACATCAGAAGGAACTAGAAGAGGGAGAAGAATGGGTTCCACAGCCTGCAAATCAGATTTATGTGTACTTCCTGCAACATGGTTAGTGCATTATGACCCTAAAGAATTAATATCCAGAGGTACGACACCCAATGCATCAGACTTATCATCAGAAATAATCTCAGAACATAAATAAGGTTCAGATTCAAAATCAATATCAATAACATATTCAAATTCAACGCATGCAAGAGAAATATATAAATAGGATAGAAAAGAGTGTTTCTTGTCATGCAAAGATTCAAAATCCGAAGCATACTCATCAACAACATCATCATGTATATCAACACGAAAAATAGAATGATCCTTAGTTGGATGTTTCATGGCATCAAGAATATTGAAATATACAACAATGTCACAAAATTCCATGGATAAGGTACCGACATACACATCAATTTTAGTTCATGCTGTTTCAAAAAATGGTCTTGCTAAAATGATTAGGGCAGATCCATGATAAATTATGTCCTCCGTTTGAAGAACATAAAAATCAATAGGGAAAATAAGTGCATCAACTCAAACTAAGACATCCTCGATGAAACCTGTAGGGTGGGCAACACTCCTATTAGCCAACTGTATCACCACACCTGTAGGTAGCATAGGTCCATGAGAAAGAGATTTGTAAAGAAATAGAGGCATGACATTAATTGAAGCACCTAAATCAAGCATGACATTTTCAAATTTGATATTTCCAACAATACAAGGTATGAAGAATGTACATGGGTCCTTACATTTCTCAGGAATGTGAGGAACAAATTTACCTATCAACTTAAATACAATTCTAACCATGATGATCCTCTCATTTCCCTTCATCTTCCTCTTATGAGCGTAGAGCTCCTTCAAGAATTTTTCATATTTAGGAATATGTTTGATAACATCAAGTAGAGGTATGTTCACCTTCACTTTCCTAAAGGTTTCCAGAATCTCTTTATTCACCTCTTCCATCTTTTTTCTCTGAATAAATTTTGGAGGGAACAGAAGAGGGATAAGAGGCTACTGCAAGTCAAAAGTACTGGTGGAAGAAGAGGGTCCACATGCTTGAAATTTCTTCTTCCAACTGCTTGCTCCCTTTACTCAAGAAGTTTTCTCTTAGATGTCACAAGGTCATCCTCTTCTTTATTAAGCTCATGTCTAGGTACAGATGAAGGTGGTACTAGGGTTGTATCAATTTTTTTCCCAAATCTCAGGGTGATGGCACTAGCATTTTTAGGATTCTGCATAGTCTAAGATGGTAGTCTTTCAAAATTCTGTGATTGTGCCTGATTAAGCTGAGTAGTCATCTGCCTCATCCGATTTGTCAAGCTCTATATGGAAGCTCTAGCATCTTGTTGGAACTGCATATTCTGAATGGTCATTTGTCTCACTAACTCCTCCAATGAAGGCTCAAAAGTTGTAGGCTCAAAGGTGGAAGGTTGAGGAGCTAATGGTGTAGGTACATCATGTTGTTGTTGTCTCTGATACTATTGGACTAATAGAGGTACATAAAGTCTACTTGGGCTCATAGAACTCTGAAATGGTGGTGGTTATTGTTGTTGTGGAGAATTAAACCATCTGAGATTAGGATGATTCCTCAATCCTAGATTGTACCTGTTACTAGAAAGATCATAATTTTGCTGTTGTTGTGGCCTGTTGTTATATATATTTGCATCATAGGCTTGAGGGGCATCTGGGCCAATAGGTTGCTGTAAAGATGGACAAGAATCTATATGATGATCAATGGACGTGCTAATGCCACATACACGTGCTACAGATACAAATTTCTGATTGACAGCAAACTAGTTCATCAAATTCATAAGAGTATCAAGCTTACTCTCCAACTTCCTATCTGCAGGTGAAGAAGAATCAATAGCCCCTATCATTAACTCCTCTAATAACAATGACATCATTTCTTGAACTAAACTGCCTGAAGTTAGAGGCCATCTTTTCAATCAAATGCCTAGCCTAAGCACAAGTCATATCACTAAGGGCACCACCAGTGGCAACATCAATCATACTCCTCTCCATATTGTTCAGACCCTCATAAAAGTATTGAAGGAGGAGTTGCTCAGAAATTTGGTGGTGGGGACAACTTGCACATAACATCTTGAATATCTCCCAATACTTGTACAAGTTCTCTCCACCAAACTGCCTGATCCCAAAAATATCTTTTCTGATGGTTGTTGTCCTAGATGCAGGGAATAATTTCTCCAAAAACTAGTGATGGACCTGGGAGCAAGATAGTACAACCAATCCTTTGCCACTCCCTCCAATGAATGTTGAAATGCCTTTAAGAAAATGCGATCTTTAGGGACGTTTGGAGATTTCATTGTGGAACATACTATATGGAATTCCTTCAGATGTTTATGAGGGCATTCACCTACAAGACCATGGAACTTGGGCAACAAATGTATCACTCTAGTCTTGAGAGCATGTGGAATATCCTCATCAGGAAAGTAAATGCACAAGCTCTCATAAGCGAAATCAGGTGCAACCATCTCCCTAAGAGTCCTCTCACGAGGTGGAGGTTGAGCCATATTATTCTCAGTATAAAAACCACCAGAATCAGAGCAGAATCAGTACACACAAATTAGAAATTGGAAGACATAGAAGAATAATGCTCAGAGAAATTCCCAGAATTCCTAATTATTTTATGGAATGTCCTATCTATTTCAAGATCAAACTAATATCTTTTTAACCTAGACAATGCTTATGTAGAATTTGGCTCAATACTTAAACATTGTAATGCATGCAATATTAAGTGTCTCTTAGAGTATTTTTCTTAGACCATACAATTGAGCATGACATCTTTAGATGATGTGTCTCATAATGTTTAGCTCTAATATCTATATGACACGCACTAAATGCATTGAATTGTTAGAAAAGATGAGGTATGTTTCTCAACACCAAGAGGGGGTGAATTGGTGTTTTATAAAAATACTCATTTTTCAAATCTTTTTCGCAAATATTATGAATCTTTAAACCTTTCTTGAAGCATGTGGTTTTTCCATTTTTAGAACATATATTATGCATACAAAAATATGATCACCTTTCAAACACAATTATATGCATCAATCAACACAATATGTCCACAAATATGCATGTGCAAATTTCACAATAAGCATAAGCATATATAACACAGTACACAGTACACATACATGTGTTTTCATTAACAATGTTTTGTCATCATAAAAAAACAAACATCAGGGAGTGAGTTTCGCTAACACTATGCTCCCTCTATCAACAATTTCTCCTTTTATTGATGATGCACAACCATGATTAATAAAATCATGTTGTACAGTCCACAATCAAACACATTTTCAATTATCTCAGTAGCATAGTTCAATTACTTCAAATACTTCTCCCCCTTTGGGCATTAGCAAAAAAAGGCATGTTTTACACTTTAATTAAAACAGAGATAATGAAGTAAATACAGATGCATCAATCAATGTAACAAAATTATTTTCATGCTCCCCTTGTCAATAATATTCACATGATTTTATTATTTTCTCCCCCTTTAATAACATGTGAACCATCATATAATAACGTACAATACCCCCCTGTCATTATGAATATTCAAATATCAAACCACAGATGCATATCAGAGATATGTCAGAGTATGTATCAATCAATTATGTTCAAGCAATGTATCAGACTATTTTACAAATATCATATCTCAGGATTTTTGATACATTTTTTAATTAACCAAATTAGTTTAATCACTTGTAATCTCATCAAATTCACAGCAGATTAAACACAATGAGATATAAGATTAATAAACATTTAACAACCAACAAGTCACAGTTTAAAGTATATAAATCAGAAGTTTAGAAACTTCAAAACCAAATGACGACTCATAATTGATTTGAACTTCCTCTTAATCGATTCCATGCTACAAAGTAATATCAATTTCACTTCTCAGCTAAGTCAGCAATTTGTATTCCTGCATAACCTTTCAAGCTCATTTAGATCAAACATTTTAGTATTTATGCAGTACAGTAATCATTATCACAATTTAAGTATGATTATGCAACAACAAGATGTAACAATAAAATTTTTAGATTGCATACAAACAAGTGATTTAATAGGTTATCAATCAGCTTAAATCATCAATCACAAATTTGTAATTCACTCAGATTGATTAAAAACAGAAATATATCTTTCATTTATAGTCAGAATATGACTAAGCTTGAAAACAATTTTCAAATAATAACAGACTTAATTGATTACATAACCAGTGTAATCGATTAAGCTCTTCACTTAAACAAATTTGAAAACTTTTTCTCTTCAAAACTCATCACAACACATTTCAACAAGATGTATGCAAAGACACGAGTTTTAATGGATTTTACACTTAATGTAATTGGTTTAAACTTGGTGTTTTGCCACAGTTTAAAACATAAGTTATCTGATGAACTTAATTTATTACAACATCACTATAATCGATTATTTCATACAAAGTTGCTTCGTGCTAGTGGTTTTATCACACAAAAACATTTAGTGTGCATATAGGGATATAAACACAATTATCACAGAAGTATGCAGACCAAACAACATGTCAACATATGTATTAATCACAAATACACATTTCTGTTGTGTCATGACAACATCCATGTCTTGTTACAATCAATGTGTTGTCATCATCAAAAACCAAACACATCATGGATTGGGTTCAACACTCATATTGCTCCCCCTATCAACATGATTGTTTCCTTCAAACAAATTGTTTAGCACCTTATACAAGGTGTCATTTTCTCATTTAAGTTACTCAACATGTTTCACAACTTCAACAATTTTGGTGTTTTTTCCCTTTTTAAAATAGTTAGCTTCCCTTTTAGGTCACTAACTTTTTTCTTTAAAGATTTTACATCATCTTTAGAAGATGTTAGTTCATCTTTCACAATATTTTCAAATTTGAAAGTTTTTTGTTTTGTTTTTGCAAATGTTACTAGGCTTTTGATAGTCTTGAGGAGTTGGACAATAGTTCATTATCTACTTGAATAATCGAGTGAAGGTCATAAAAGTTTACCTCTTCTTCAAAGTCGTTTGACCTAAGGCAAAGCTTTGCTTCCTCTTCTCCTTCATATTTTGAGGCATCTAGGTCCTTCTAGGTGCTCATGAGAACCTTCTTTCAATCCTTTTTGTTGTAGACCATCTTCCTCTTAGCCTTCTCAAGATCTGGACATTCTAACTTGAAATGTTTTGGCTTCATGCACTGATAGCAGACTATTGGTCCTTATTTTCTATTATCTATCTGGTCCTTTCTAGAGGTGGATCCAATGTGTTTTTCTCTAGAAGGTGTGTCTTTCTTTTTCCTCCACATGGAAAATATTTTTCTAGAGATGAATGATAGTTCATCTTTTTCTTACTCACTAATTGAGTCTTCAACGTCTGACTCTTCAAAGGACTCTTCAACACTGAATGCTTTTGTAGGTGTCCTTTTGACATGTTTTGTGCTTTTGAAGTTATCTTCTTTTCCTTCTTCAACACTTTTTCTTGGTGAAGCTCTATCTTTGCACCCTTAGGATTCCAACAAGTTCCTTTAAGCTTGTATCATCAGGATTCTTTTAAGTTCATAGAGCAGTCACTTGTGGTCTCCATTGCCTGGAAAGACTACATACAATTTTATCAAAATTATCAAAGTTTTCATAAATCTTACCCAACGATCTTAACTCATTTAAGATCGTCTAAAATCTATTGAACATGTTTTAGGTGTTTTCATTGTCCTCCCTTGAGAACAACCCTAAAATCTATTGAACATGTCTAAAATCTTCTTTTTGTTTTGATTTTTTTAAGCATTGAGCATTTAATGTTGTTTAGAGTTTGTTCAAAGTTTTATGTTTTCTATTGTTTTACTAAGAGTGTGTTTGATATCGTTTAGCCTAAAAGAGACCTGTTCTTCGTTAGTGTTTTACTTATTATTTTTAGTATTTGTTAGAAGTAGGTTGTACTTGTTTTTAGGTCACGATTTCCTAAGGTAAGAACATTCCATGATTGTCATCCTTGTTACTAACATCCATTTCAGGTTTAGGTGGATGTGTGTAGTGTAGGTTATCTGCATGGAATAGAGTTGATTCTACATGTAGGAGATATGTCTTATCTCTTCTCACTTTTGTTGCTTTTGAACGTTAAGCCTTTAATGTCATTTAATGTTTGCTCAGAACAAAAAATCGTTTTCATTTTCTATCGTTGATTTAGCCTTTATCAATTAAGCTTTTCTTTAAAGATACCAAGTGTCGAGTAAGAGCTTCATCATTAGACAAAGTAACAGTTTTAGCTCATGGTATCGTTTGGATTGAAGTATACTCTTTTTGTGGTATTGCCTATTTTAGAGCAAAAGCATTTAGTAGGTTTTTATTTTTTGTTTTTAGTTTAAACTTTTTATGGTGTTTTGTCAAAGACATAGTCTTGAAACTTTTTCTGTTTTCCAAGAGTTCAACTGAGTACCTCTTGGGTACAATATAGCTTACGTGTTTAGCATAACTCTCTTAGACATTTTTTATTTACCAATCGTTTAGCATAGCGTCTGAGTGTTTCGACTTAGGTGTTTTTTTTTTGTTTTCTACAATCCTAAGTCTTTTCCTGAGTGTTTTTGTATTGTTGGGGGTTTAAGCCTATGTCTTATGTTTTGTTTGATTCTATAATCCTATTTTTCTTATGTTCCTAAGTGTTTATCTATGTTGGCATAATTCTAATGCTTTGTTTTTGTTTTTCTACAATCTTATTTATTATTTTTTTTATGTTCCTAAGTGTTTTCCTATGTGTTAGACTTTTATCTTGGGAGGTCGTCTACCAACTTTTCTTCCGGGTGGATTGAATATGTTATATTTGTTGTGTGGACACATGTTCTTTCAAACTTAGGGTTTCTATCCTAGTGTTTGTTGTTTGGGTTACTTTCTACAAGCATATTCAAGACTACTTCATTTCATGTTGTTTGAGGGGTCTATAAACAAGCTTGTCTTGGCTCAATAGAGATGACCTTCTTGAGAGTAGGTGGTTCTCGTATGAAGATATGTACTTTTTAACACCTTGGGAAGAACATCATTGCTTTTTGCGGTTACTATGGTAGGACATAAAACTTTTGGAAACATTCTAAGAATGTCTTCCTATTTCATAATTTCTTTCTGGTCCATGTACAATACTTTTGAGTAGATCTTGGTATTGTCAATATTTGCATACATAAAGAGAGAAGAAATAGAGCAGACAAGGTACAATACATACACATATACATTGATAGAGTGTTAAAGCATGTTTTGTAAAATAAGCGTTTAGTGTAAGTCTGAGCTTTTTCAAGTAGAGACAATTGATAAGATATATAACATTTATCGTTTCTTTCTCTAGAAGCGTTTTTGTCAAATGTTGTTTAATCTTTTATACTTGACACGTCATGGTTTGTCTTTTATGAGTGTTTAATAAAAATGTTCTTATGTGCACATTGCTTAGATTCTATATTTTCTCTAAACGATATTTCGTTAAACGTTATTTGTTAAACTTCAAAACTCGATATGCTAAACAATCTATTCTTTTTAGACTATCTTGTCTTAACAGTTTTTTCTTAAAAAAGCTACTTTTTAATCAAGCTAATTTTTTGTTATCATTTCCTTAATTAATGGAAGATAAATGTTTTTATAAATACATGATGAATATTGATTTTTATATTTAATTAATTTAAGGTTTCGACATAACATAGATCTTTTTATTAATTGATGGCTTAAGTCATATAGATTAATAAATAAGATAGTGAATAGCTAAAGGAGAGTTCTTATATACTGTAGCACATTTAGATACACAAACCTAGGTTGTAACGAATTTATCTTGGTCTATTATTCATATATTTGCTTTAAAACTGGATTAAATATTAGTATTTGTTAAGACATAGTAAATATGGATGTTTTTAAAAGTGTCATTCAATATTTTATTCATGTGCTTATATGTTATTTTATGTTTGTGTTTGATTGAAATTAGATTATTAATAAAATTATTTCTTTTATATCTTTTTCTTATATAAAGAAATTATTTTCAATAATTTAACCTAATTATAATTATATTATTTACCCAACTATATATATATATATATATATATATATATATATATATATATATATATATATATATATTGAAATACATTATACTTTATAGAAATCTTCTGATAGGTTTATAATATAATGAATAGTATTTTATTTTGGATGTTATATCTAACTTTTAATATTTTAGAAATGAAAAAAAAAATATTTTTAACGACCAAATCACTAAACTTATTCGTCAATAGGAACAAGACATTGTGGTGAAGATAAACATCTCTTGACATGTGGGGATCACATTACCTGGTGGTTCCCACATGCTCCTTTTTGTGGATGTTACATGGTTTTCAGCTACATGGTCGGTAACTGCAAACAAAACTCATATTTCATGTACTCGCTTTCATTCGTTGCCCAAATACAATCACAATGGAAAATAGAAAATAATAGCACCTTTTCCTACTTTTCTTTTCATCATCTATCAATATAATAAAATATTTTGTTAGACTAATTTATCTAAGATAAACTTTAATAGTTATAAATTATTTCTACTCTTGATCAAACTCACACGGTCCTTAAATAGTTTATCCTTAAGCTAAACATATTAATCACTTTTTTTAATCTTGTTGGTACCTGTTCTTCCATTTTAATACATGCAGAACTCATGACACATGAAGCATCTGGGACTCACATCCTATAAGAATAGCTTGTAATTATGGTACGAAAGAATGCAAGCTTTTTACACCATGATCATTGCTTGAACGACAGAAGAGAAAATACACAGAATGTATTTTTTTTTTTAAAGGATGGTCTTCTTTTTCTACTGAAACAAACATGTGGTATAAGAAAGGGAAATGTCCCTGAAAATAAAATGATGAGAGAGTGATGGGACAATGAAGAACGGGAAGTAATGATATTGTTTATTTTGGAGGAATAAAAAGAGATAAATTTTGAAATCCAAAATGAAGAGAAAGTATGAAAAAAATTAAAATTTTAAATTCTTTTTTACAGAGTTTTCTTTTTAATTCACTCCCTCTTTAAAGGATGAAAACAAAATATATCCTTATTAGTATTTTGATTTTTCTTAATACCACAAATTCCATATTTTATTATGGATTGATTTTATTGCACCTAAAATACTTTTTTTAGCATTTCTTCATTTTATTTTTCACACACACACACAATATATATATATATATATATATATATATTAGAAAAATTATAATCCTAACATTTCTTAATTTATATCTCATAATTTTTCATCTGAATGTGTGGCGTATGTTATTGTTTGTAATATTTGTTGCGCACATGTATGACAAGCTAACTTTGATGGTCTGTTTGGTGTGGTGTGTTTGCTTGGAACTTAGGTGTATGTTATTGTTCTAGCCTTGACTATAACAAAAGTACGTTGTTTCTTGGAGTGTTAAATATTGTGCTTACTAACTCAACATGAAAATTAAGGCAAAAGAGGACACATTAAAATGAAATATTTAATTAGTGGTCAATCAGGACTAAAATATATTTTATTTTTATTTTATGGGATATAACAAAGACTTGGGGGATAATAGACACTCTAAAATTAGAGTTAGATGTGTCTCCTATTTAAAATAGAAACCCTATACGTGACTCCTATTTTTTTGATAGAAACCCTAAACACTACGAAAAAAGAATAAGAGAAATATAGTGTTGATGTTGAAGGTTTGTGAGAGCTCAGGGGTGGAGTAGAAGGATATTTTTTGATCAAGGAAAGGGAATAGTGGAAACCAAGATAAGGGGAGGTATCCTTATTGTTTGTATTGTATGATTTTGAAGGCGTTCATCAATTAATTATGAGGTATGTAAGGGAAATTATTTTGCTGTTGTTATACATGATATGAATCACGTTAAATTGTGTTAGTAATCCTTGTTGTTATGTTTCTGTGTTGTCCTCTCTTTTGTGGTATGGAATGTAGGTACATTTTGTTGTTTAGATGATTACAGGGTGTTGTTCAACAAATTCCATGATGCATAATTTTGTTCCACATTCGTTCCTTAATTATGTTTAACTAATATATTTATTGTTCATTAATTCTATAGTGAATGTTTTAGTTTCACGTTAATTTTAGGTTTAATACCTATTTTGATCTCTCTTTTGGGAGGGTTTGTTCAAAGTGGTTCCTCCTTTTTTCAAAAGTTCATTTTAGTCCTATCTTTCGTAAAAACTGTTCAAGTTGGTCCTTTTTGATAACGGCGTTAAGTTCACTAACGGCAGAGCTGCCAGGTGTGTAATGTTTGATGATGTGGCATTGTAATTTGTTTTAAAAAAAATATATAATGATGACGTGTAAATGAATATAATTAGGGTTGGATTAAAAAAGGAATTAGTGGTAATTAGGGTCAGAAGATTGAGATTCAATTTGGGGTAATTCGATTTGGAACCAATTTTACAATTGGGATTTAAATTGGGGTTAGTTTAGGGTTCGCTAGCGAAGGGAGTGGTGGATGGAAGCCATGACCTTGGGGTAGTTGGGGAAGTGGATGTTGGAGGAGAGGGAGAAGGCGTGGCGGTTGAGGAGGTCGATGTAGAGGGCGTAGGCGGCGGGGTGGAGGTGGCCGTGGGGGAGGACGCGGGTGGAGAGGAGGGAGAGGGCGAGCAAGGGAGGTTTGAGGATGAAGACGCGAGAAATCTTCCCTATGCAGAGGCGCTACTCGCAGATAGGAGAATGTCGCGTTTAGGGTTTCGCTCTCACAGTGAGGATGCGAGGAAGGAGATGGTTTCACGTTTCTGGGTTTTGTTTGGTTTCTGGTTTTCTGCATTTCAGGTTGAGACGCGAGGAGCTTCGCGTGATGAAGATGGTAATTCTGCAGATGCCATGGAGGAGGTTTTGTTGTGTTTGGTGGCTTGAACAAGCAAAAGCAATGGCGGCACGGTGATGATGCGATGGTGGACTGGGTGGCATTCTGCGCATGACGGAGTTTGCTGAGTTTTAGGTGATAAACGAGAACGATGGTAGTGGTGCTGTGTTTGAGAGATTAAGAGAGTGGTGGTGGAGGCGTGTTAATCTGTTGGGAGGACGACTCTGCAATGGAGATTTGCGTTTTTGGCAAGGAAGATGGAGGCCGAGGGAGATGGTTATTTCGGCGAGAGACTTTCGAAGGCGGCAGCGCTGGGAGGCAAACCTCTCTAGTGGTCCCTCCTTTTTTAATCCAACCCTAATTATATTCATTTACACGTCATCATTATATATTTTTTTTAAAACAAATTACAATGTCACATCATCAAACATTACACACCTGGCAGCTCTGCCGTTAGTGAACTTAACGTCCTTACCAAAAAGGACCAACTTGAACAGTTTTTGCGAAAGGTAGGACTAAATTGAACTTTTGAAAAAAGGAGGGACCACTTTGAACAAACTTTTCCAAAGGAGGAACCAAAATAGGTATTAAACCTTAATTTTATTTTGTATTTACTGTGTTGTCATGATATTTCCACATGTTTGATCTTCTTATTGTACATTGAATACTCTTGCTATTAATTATGTGTCGGGAAATTCAAAAACCAGGCTCTTCTGATTGGTGGCAAGGTGTATGTAACCGAGCTATTTTTGCATGTATTCAAGTGAATATTGTTTGATCCTTGCTTATTGCTTGAAACTGTGTTGTTCACGATCAAAACCAAGTTATTTTCATTGTGTTGTGTTATTTTTTGTGTGGTTGTGTTATCTGGTTATGTGTCGTGGTGTGGATGAATGATACAATAATGTTTGAATATGAAGGTGTGATGTTGGAATATGATTCGAGCTATATGTTTGCCTATTAATTGGATTATTACAATTGAATATTTAGTTACACTCCACTAATCAATCTTGAAAATTATAACTAATTGGTGTTGGTAAAAGTAGAAGAGAGTCATCGAAATGAGACATTGAAAATCACATATAAAATTATATGTGATTTTATGGTTTTGTGTTTTATGGTTTGTGATTGGTGGGTTTTTTTTCATTGATTTCTACTTACCTAGTACAATTGTTTTCTGACTTAGTCTCTTTTTTTCATTATTTAAGAGATTTATTTAATTTTCAATTCATTTTTAATTTATTTAAAAGAATTCATCTTTTGTTTTATTTGAAAGAATTTATTTTTTATTTTATTTAAAAGAATCAACATGGTCCATACAAATAAATTCGTGTTTAAAAAGTAATCATGTGTCAGTGATTATAATTTCTCCAATCTTTTACTCCATCTATTTCTACTCTTTAGAAATGACAGTGGAGTTATAATAAGTAGAAACCGAGAGAGTAAAGGGTTAAAGATATCCAAATAGATGATCATTTTTCGAACTATGTCAATATCAGTTAAACGAAATTAGTCATATTAGTACTTTTTTTAAATAAAATTATAAAAAAAATGTAAAATATCAGACTTAACAAATTCCTGAACTAAAAAAATCTATTAAACCTTTTTTCTATTGTTTACTGCATTTCGTATTTTTCTAGAGTTTTATTTTATACAACTGCATTTCATATTTTTGCAGTTTTATAATGGTTTTTCTTTTATGTGTTTTTAAGTATTTTCACTTAAAACACCACATCAGAAACAGTTGCTTCATAATTAAATTAAAAAAATATATATATCTTTTCATCATTAATTTAATTTGAAATATTTATAAAAATTTATAAACAGTACTTTTATTTATTAGAAGATAAAGTTTGTTTCACGAACATAATATATTTATTATTAATTAATAACATGTTATGGGGACAAGTTTGATACAGTTCAGGGCGACAAATTTGTTACTTGTATACGTAACACGCAAAAATTATATACGTTTAAAATTTAACAAATCAGGTAAATATATGTATGGGTTACTCTATGAAAAAATATTTATAATTTAAATGTATCGATTGTATCTTTTAGAACTTACCTACTTCTAGAGTTTGAGTAAAAGTTCGTACATCAAATATATTTATATCACGTTATCTCATAGATAAAGATAAACTATAAGAGATATTATAGTATCTCAATTATATATATATATATATATATATATATATATA
>NC_028359.1:19813993-19827686 GCF_000741045.1 Vigna radiata var. radiata | reverse complement strand
ATATATATATATATATATATATATATATATATACATATATATATCCATTTTCTATGAGATTTAATATTTGGTTCATTTTACCATTTCAAAACTTAGAGAACATGGATTAAAATTGGTTTATGTGTGTTCGGTGAGGCAGCTGATCGGTCGGTCAAGGCCAAAGTCGAAGACAGCAAAGGACCTAATAGTCATGGGAGGGGTGGAGACACTATCGAAGGATGACTAATGATTTTAATGAGCGAATATTATGAAAAAGAAAACTGACGTGATGCGGCAATTACAAGTAATGGGTGAATGTTACGGAAAACGGTGCAACAGTTACAGGAAGTTAATGTCCATTATTGGACTTAGTGCCTATAAATACAAATATGTTAAACTAGGTATTTACTTTGATCTAATAATACTTACACTAAAATCGTGGTGACGTTGTTGACTTGAGAGTCAAAATGTTTTCTTGCAGGTCACACCTGTCCGATGTTTAAGTCAAGACTTACTAGAGAACATTGGAAGTGCGGTAAGGAAAGAAGGCTTGGAGTGTCTTCAATCTTGAAACTCATAACTGAAACAATTTGAAGTATATTTTTACTTTACTAAAAACACGTTTTTTAATCACTCTTTCAAACTTCAATATGTGAATTGACAATACAACAAACCCACATTTTCCATTCTAATAATATATTTATTATATATGTCATAAATTTCCTTAAATTAAAGTAAAAAAATCATTTAAGCACCCAATTCAATGATTATTGCACTTCATCAGACACATTTAATCTCATGAAGAATCAATTGAATAAAGACATCAAATAATATTTTTGTGTTGACAGGATTAAATTAGTAATATTAAATTATAATAAATTCAATATTACTGAACTTTAAGTCATTTTCCATTAAATACAAAATTAATTTAAAAAAAATAGTTATTATGTAAAAAAGAGTTAATCAAATAAAATAATAAATATAAGAAAAGAAGATAAATATAAAATAATTAAATAAAATAATAGATAATAAAATAATAAAATAAATAATGAAATAAAATCATAAGATTTAATATTATTTTTTATTTAGTCAAATTTTTTCACTTTTTTTATATTTTTCTCTTTTACATGTAATGTTTGATTGAATTTATTGTGATTTTGATTATTTTTTATTTTTATATTTATGTTTAAAGCTTCATAAAATTTTAACTAATTTATATTAACACTTTGATGAACTAAACTTAATTGTAGTAATACTATCACACCTCAAAATATATGAAAAAAAAATATTTATATAGAAAAACTATTTTTTAACCAATTAGAACCAATTTTAATTAAATATTTTTTAAATATAAAAACCGATAAAAAATCTAAAATTAAAGAATAAATTAAAACATGAAGATATAGTCTATTAGATATTATGAAATGAATCAGTAAGTAAAATGACGAATAGAGTATCTTCGCTCACGCATGTATGCTGATGCAGACAGAAAAAACACTTACAAAAGTAACTAAGATGGAATCTTTATCAAGTGAGTTTTACTTTTTAGCATAAATATCATATGAAATATTCACTATATATGACTGGAATTGATACTCTATGTTAGTGTCTCAAATAAAATAATAGATATATATTTAAATATAACTATCTTCTTATATATTTAGAAATCTATTTTTATCTTACATCATACATGATACATTTAAAAACTTATTAGAAAAGGATAAAATTTAAATATTAAATAAAATTAAAATTAAAAGTAATATATAAAATTTTGAAACCAATTAAAGTAAAAGACAGATATAGAGCCGAAATTTAATTTAAAATAAAATAAAAATCAAGTTCACTCATATATTACTTAATATCTATAAATTTTGGAGGAGGTAGATTTTCCACGTATTTGTGGACAAAACTTAAATCATATTATATATTTCTTTTTTGAATATACTGTACAAAATCATTTTTATTTTGCATTAAATTTTTGTCTCTACGAAACTTATAATAATTTTAACATTATTTATTTATAAGAAAATACAGGTAATTGTTTTTATAACTGATCATGTAATTTTATTATTGAATTGTAAAAATAATTAATGTTAAATTTTACCATTTTAAATTATTTTTTATTATGTATAAAATAAATTTTAAATCATTTTTATTACGACTAAAATAAATTTATTTGAATAAAGTATTTTAATAGCTATCCTAATATTATATTTTAAACCCAATTGTTTTACAAATTTACTATTTATCAACAGAATACATTTTCAAATATTAAAGATTTAAATAATAATGATAATCTAATATATACTTATACCTTTTTGTCATAAGATAATATTTGACTTATATTTTTAATTTTACTACGAATTAACTTTTTGAGATATCTATTAGTTAGTATTATTCATTCTTTTTATTTAAAATATAATACAAAATTTACATTGAGTTATATATTTTGTTTTTAGTAATTTAATATAATTTTATGATTATTTATAAAATCATCAACTTGATGTAATTTTAATGGGTATAATAGATTAATCTAATTAAAATTAAAAAATAAGTTGAAAATATTAATTACAAATTAGAAACTGAACTAAACAATGCTTTTTAAAACTTAATTCAAATTTTTTTGAAAAAGTATGATTATATATAATCCAATAAATTATATATTTTTCTCATTTATTTATTGGTACATGATAAAGTCTTATAAATTCATTCAATTGTAAATCTTTCAACTAATTTTTTGACAAAAACATGTAATTATTAACGGATACTCATACTAAAATATATACAATTTCAAAAAGTAAAATAAAGTTAAGTGAAAAAAAATTTAAAAACACGATTTTGTATTCATATGAACTTTTAGAAACTATACATACTTAATTACTCTTTTATAAATCTAATGATCTTTTATTAATCTTTACTTACATAATTCAACCAATATTTTTATTAAAAAAATAATTTAGACAGAAAAATATTTTAAGAGCTACCAACAACGTTTTCAAAGTTTAAAATAAATTTAAATTATTAAATATTATTTGAATAATGATTTGTAAATATATTATTAGTACTAATAAATAAAAATTGTTACATCGTTTCTTTAATAAACTTTTAGTCATGTTATCTACAAAACTTATAATACGTATAAGATTGAGTTTATACGAGAAAATGTAATATTGCGGGTAATTTTACTTTTTAAAATATCAAATCCATTATTAAACTTTACTATAATGAATATTACATTTTTAAATTTTTATTTATTGGTTTTACTATTAAAATAGTTTTATTTTACTAAACTAAATTTCTTATAATTGTCATATTATTTAAACAGACTTGGTTTAATTTAAATATGTTATTTATCTTAAATAATATATCTTTAAAATAATTTTGTTGATTCATGTTTTTATTATATCATAAATGAATTGTATAATATTCTTTTATTTATAAGATTTTTTTAATAGTATTATGTGTCATTTATTTTAACATTAACTTATTAATTAATTTATAATTATCTCGAAGCGGTATATAAATATGTACTATTTTTTATAATAAGTTTTTTAAGGATTACATTAGTTAAGTTATAATAAATACTTTCATATTATTGCCTGATAAATATAAAAGGTTAAAAGTTGTTCTTAAATCGTAGTAGTGCATTTTATTTTCGCTGAAACATAAAGTATGAAAGAAAAGTTAAAGCAAGATATTTTCAGCACAGAAAATTTGCCGACAAAACATTCCCAAAAAATATGTTTATATTGGAAGTTCACTATAATAAAAATGCAAATTAAACATTAGTTTTTCAATTCTAATACTGTGCTTTTATTTAGCCCCAGTCACCAAAATTTATATAAATTTGACACTTAGTCTTTCCCAGAGGAATTCAATTTTAATAAAACCTAAATCAAATTTTGCATAAGAGATTACCACTACGTTTAACACAACTTTAAAACAAAAAATTAAAATTTTGTTCAAAGTTTGGTATCGACCAGATATAAGACCTATTTCTAATAGGTAAATAAGGTACAAATCTCACCTGTAGAATTGAGTTAGGTTTAAACCTATTTTCTGATACTGAATTCCATGAAATCAATTTGTACCATAATGTTTGTATCCACTTATATACTATGAATTGACATTATCTTTAGTCGATATGAGACTTCTAACACACCTCTTTCCGTCGAGGTATAGACATCTCGTGAGACTTAAAATCCAATTCTTAACAAACTTTCTCATCTTCTCTTAAACTTATTATAGTTTTGAAAAATTAAAAAGAAAAATCTTTTACTACAAAAGGGCTTCAAGTTTAGCCATATGCCTATCTTTCTAGAGGTTATGGGAGTGGGAGTGGATGCTATATTATTCTCAAAGTTATGTCAATCCATGTATGGCCACCTCCTTTTGTTGGCTTAATCAATGAGTTATGTTCCATCAATTGTCTGTTGATTGATCCCAAAGCACCAAAAGATAATATATATATGTGTATATCGCATGTATCACACCTATAATGTACTTATAAAATAGGTCTTGTTTTTTGTGTGCGTTTAATAGACACTGTACAAACATAAATTGACATTTCTTGCTACTTCATTTCCAACTTGAATCCATCACATGTGATCACTGTGGTGCCATCTCATGTTGCTATCTTCTTTGCTTGGCAACCACATTGTGTGGCACATAAATAGACAACACTTGGAAATTCACTATTGCCAAATTGTCCTGGTTCCGCTTCCATGTACACCTAGCATTCTATTCAGTCACATTGTCCATATGCCATCCAACATGCCTTAATAAAAGTGGTTAGTATTGTTTCCTCTATTACATTGATTATATAATAAATTAGTTTTTTTTTTTTACAATTTGTTTATTATTTTATTGTTTATCGAGGATTTGGATTCAATATGTTTTATTCTTATAATGTTCTCAATCAACTTAATTTATTCCACATAGATTTATTTACTTATGTTTTTCAATTTGTTTCATAGTGTTTATGCATATATTTTTAGAGCGACTTTAACAAATAGTTCACTTATATTATAAATCAAAGTGTACATATACCTTTAAATTACTGAATTGTATTTTAACATGGACATCAATCAATAATATGCATTTTCTTCTAAAAATCATATTCTTGATGTTTTTGTTATGTTTTTTAACAAGTGGGATGATGAATGAAGGAAAAAGATAAAAATCAGAATGAAGAATGAATAATGAAGAAGAAAATAGACTAAAGGGTTTGTAGAAAAGTAAATTACAGGAAGATAAAATACAAAGGGTAGAATAGGAACTGGAAAAGTAAATCAATGAAAATAGTGACTCAAATTTCTATAACCAACACTAAATTTTCCATTTCTTCATGTTTGGGATGTTCTCATAATATTTGAAATTGTACATAATTTGTCACGGTCTATTTATATTTCATCCACATATTTATATTTTTTTCTCCCTTTTTCTAGAAGTTATTTGGTAATTAAAATAAAAGAAAATACATAAATTGAAATAACACTAGTGCAAAAAGGAGTTTGACGTTTGAATTTTTTTACCTTTAATATCTGAAAAAATATCGACGTCATATTGTGAGACGTTAAGTTCATGTCGAATTTAAAAAATTTGATGTTAATTGATGTCAGACATGGAGCAATATCTGACGTTAATTGGCGTTAGACATAAAACAATATTCGACGTTAATTAACGTCTTGTTTTGTCATTTTCCGACGTTAATAAACTATTTTTTTAATTAATTATAATATTTCATTTTTATAAGTCTATAAGAGACTTGAAAAGCAGAAAAACAACAAATTTAATAAATTTTTTGATATTTTATACAACATGAACTATGAACTATGAATTATGAACTATAAGCAAAAGCACAAAAACTATGACAATAGTAGTATTAACTTGTGATTTTTGGTTTTGATAGCTATGGTTATTAGTTTTAGTTGGATTTTTTTCTTACCACTCCTTAGAACCCCTAGTTTAGGAGTCCTTACTATGAGTCTCTGTGAAGTATAAAAATTATTTGGAAAGTGAACTGCGATAGATCTTTAAACGACTATAGTATTTGCTCCAATTGGCCTATTGGTTCTTGCTGTTCCTTCTAGACAATTTTCTATTTTTCATCAATTTTGTGTTTTTTTCAAATTTTGGAAAAATATTTCACATACTTAAACTTTGAATTTTGATCTACAATTTTTTGCGAGGATTTCTCATGATATTTTGGTGCTTTGAACAAATTTTCAAGTAATTTGGAGTTGTTTTGAATATACTCTCAGTTTTACCCTAAAGCTTGGATGTATAACGTGTATTGTAATATGACATCATTAACATAAATTTGAACAATGATGAAATCATTGTTAAGATTTTTGCAAAACAACATGCTTTTTACCTTTTGATGTACCGAGAAAAAACAAGAAAGGGAGTTGAATAATAGCCTTGTCAAGGATAGAAAGATTTATATATAAGTTGTTAAACGCTTGACTTGAAGAATCTGTTTAAACTATAAGTTCTTCAGAAAAATATTTTTCAATCGTTTAAACAAATTTGTTGGAGCGTTTTGATGATGTCAACTCTTAATAAAAATAGTGTTTAATGACAAGAGCTTTTATAATGATTAAGATAGTTCACAACTGTAAGGTTTATTATAAGAGAAGCGTTTAACAAGGTTAAAGCAATAAACACACAATTATATTTATATTGGTTAACTCCACCGAGCTACCTCTAGTTCTCCACTAAGACCTCTTACAGGGTTCCATTATAATCTTGAATACATTACAACTGAATATCCTCACCACTCCTAGTATCATTTACTCACTCCAAGTAACCCATGTTACTCTGACTAAAACTGATTTTCAACCAATCCTGGTCGTGGAGTATTCTTCATCACTCCTGGTATCCCTAGACACTCTTGGTATGTTCTCGATACACTATCTAATTGAGTTTCACCCACTCCTAGTTTCCACAAGACAAACTCGTCCAATAACCGTTTAACCCCACCGAGTTAAGCGTTAAGTGTTTGAATTCTCTTAAGAATTTGCAATCAAATAGATCGCTTACAAGTCCTTAGACGATAACTCTCACAAAGAGGATGTGTATACAATACAATTCAATCTAATATACTCTTAAAGTTTTTCTCTCTTTTTACAACAATAAGCTTATGATTCTATGAAGCTTGAGAATATTTTCTTTCCCTTTTGAGTTTTTCTTTTCTTCACAAACATTTTCTTCTTGTTCATATGTTATTCTCTTACATTTTTCTTCGACATTCTTCAATTTATAGGCTTCAAGAAGTTTTCTGTTAGATAGTACTTTGCTTTGATCTTTGAATCTTCTTAGCCTTGTCGTAGGTAGTAGTTGTTGGTTAAAGTCAACTTGTCAGAGCAAGCGTAATTTTTCAGTTCTTTATCAAAAGTAGGTTGCATGAACTTCTTGGTGCAACTTTTGATAAATAGAACATTTCGTGAATGACTTCTTTGTCTGTAACATCCACTTCTAATTTGTATAGGATGAAACAGGTGGATACTTCGCATAGGTAATCTACACAAGTAGAGTGTATATGCATGCACATAAATACTTAATGGTATTTAATATCTGTTTAGAACAATAAAGTGTTTGTCACATTTTTTGCCATTTAGGTAAGATTTGATCATTTAATCATTTAACTAAGATACCAAGTATTTTATGAAGATTTCATCGTTGGATGAAAGAAATCGTTTGGGACAAGGTATCGTCTAGCCTATGTAAGGCTCTTACCAAAAATGCTTCTTCAAGTTATCTTTGTCATATTCAAAAGCACTTTTAGCAAGATTTCTTTCAACATAAGTTTTTGGATCATCGTTTGAGAGCTTGTTTAAGCATTGCTTAATGTTGATGGATCGACAAGTGTACCGAATCGCACAAGTAATATAAAATGGTATGACCAAATATCGTGTTCCAAGAGACTCTCGGCACTAGACAATCGTGCGATAACCCGATTAATTAAGACTTAAAGAAAACGAGATCATTGGTTTCAAATGCAAATACAACAAATTAAATATGAATGCAGTTTGATCAATAAAAGAGTAGCACAACGATGAACAAATGTTGTTTTGTAATATGAGATGAGTATGTTGTTGGGGTTAGATTACACCAAGTTCACTCTCATGTATATAAGAATTCTTCTTCATGCATTAATGTTAACGTCACTCACTAAATCACTTGAAACCTGATCCCTCGGTGAAGAAAGCATATCCTTAATTACTAGTTCATACGATTCCTAGCATTCCTAGTAATTAATTTTGAAGATCAAGAGTTTAAGACGACCAAGGCTCATACCCCCGTCCCTGAGAAATACTACTCTTAGGAGTAATTCAATAAGAACCTAAATTGTAAGAAACCTTCCAACACTCATGCAATTCATACACCACGTTCTGAATGAGTTAAACAAAGCATGCGTTAATCACAAATGAATTACTCTAACAGTTAATGAAAGAAGCATATTAACAATCTATTCAAATACATGAGAGTTCACAAGGTTACATCATCCCCCAATAACAAATAGAAGTTAGTTCACCATCATCATGGTGAAACTAGATGAACAATGGAGAAGAATGAGATAGAGAAACCCTAAAAGTTGGGGATGGAAGCTCTCGCATCCAAATCTGCCTCCAGAAAGTGAAAAAGTGTGTTGTCTATTTATGAATTAGCTTACTCTTGTAGTTGGATGAACTGATTACTCATCTTATTTCACTTGCTCGAGATTGAGTCGAAACTAATTTCAAGTTCTGGTCCAATCAATTCTCCTATACGCTTTTGGATGCTAGGAATAAATCTAAGGTTGTAAATAGCTATAAAATCTTTATCTTAATGGAAGTAATTCATTCAAGTAGTCACGAAGGAGTCATACTGAACTTTGGTGATCCTAGACTCTAAGTGTCAAGGATATATCTAAGATTGCATCTAGCTATAAAGTCCTTATCTTAATGTTAGGAATAGAGCTAAGGTTTGAAAATAGCTATACAGTTTTTATCTTAATGCAGGTAATCTATCCAGGCAGTCACGAAAGAATCATACTAAAGTTTGGTGATCCTAGGCTCTAGGTGTCAAGGATAGACCTAGAATTACATTCAAAGAGAACTCTCAGGAATTGATTAATTGTAGCATCATATTTAACAATAGAACTGTTACAAGAGAGGGACAAACTTTTGGAGTTGAACTTCAACATGTTTTAATCATCTAAATGTCAATTACTTTTAATCCAAACTATTCTATTATGTTTTTTTCCTTTGTTTTCATTTAACAACTCTATTTTATACATCTTACAACCAATTTACTATTTTATCAACTTCAAACTAGTTAGAACATTGTGTTTTCTATTAAATCCTTGTGGATACTACACTTGTTATATCACAAACTACTCAGTATACTTGCTGATATATTTGGTTGTTGCATGAGCACCCAACAACACACCTTTACAACATTGGATGTGCCCGTCGACCTGATTTAACCCTATCCAAGACCCTTATTTAGTTTCGTTAGAGACGAGTCACACCAAATGATATGTTAACCTACTTACAACCTTTGGTAAGTTTGACACTCATTGAACTGTGACAATATGATACCTCTTAGTTGATGCCAGCTCGTCCTACAACATCTTGATCCAACATAAAATGCTCAATAAGCTCGAAGTCATTGTCTCCACCCTATATATGGCAATGAAGTTCCTGGTTGAGGATAGCTTGAAAATCATCACTCTCGAGTCGGACCCAAAGGAGGTTACGACATGTTATGCCCTTAGGTTGTGATTAGCACCATATGAACCTTCAACCACCCTGGTCAGCACCAACACCCTATCCGAAGCATCGATAGTCGAAAAGCCTAAACCATTACAATTGGAACCAAACTTGGGAGAATAATGCGAGTTGCTTGGCAAATGCTACCAAGTCCAAAATAGAGCCTACAAGCTAGAAGAGCTCATAGGAAATCTCAGAATACCACGAAATGAAAAAATGTGATAGTTGAAGAGTTACATTTTTGCTTATTTTCTTCTTAGATGTACTCTTAAGTAATTTTTCTTTTTAGACATATGTTTTTATTAGGAGCTCAGCCGAATGGCCAAATTGTTTAAGAGCTCGGTTGGATTAGCCACTCAAGGAGCTCGTCCAAATGGCCAAAAAAATTTGAGGAGCTAGGTTGGATTTGCCACTCAAGGAGCTTGGTTGAATGACCAAATTATCTAAGAGCTTAGCTGAATTAGACACTAAAGGAGATCGCCTGAATGGTCAGGACCTAAAGCCAACCTATTAAAGAGCCCAGCCAAATGGCCTAGATAATTAAGAGTTCAATTGAACGACCATTCCCTAAGGCCAACCTATTAAAGAGATCTATTGAATGACCTAGTTACTTAAGAGCTCGATCAAATCGTCAGGCCCCAAGGCTAATCCACTTGCAAACTTAGTTGAATGGCCAAGCCTTGAGGCCAATATATTAAAGAACTCGATCGAATGACCAATCCACTTACAAATATAGTTAAATGGCCCAACTATATTATGAGTTCAATTGAATGGCCAATTCGTTTGCAAATTACACAAGTTGGCTCAAGACCTACTAAAAGATCCGACATGATCTCATACACCAAACCAAACTCCTAAGATTGGGGTACTTATGTTCGTACTCGACCCAATAGGCATATTAAAGAGTGTAGCCCAATGAGGCCCTTCAAGCCTCTTCATCATGAAGGAGATCAAACCTACACCTATTTGGGTCATATTCACATATTATAAATAAATCTCAGTAGTTTAGTGAGTTAGTTATTATTTACCATTATGTTATATATATTATACTATTTTTATATGTCTGAGGTAAGTATTATTCCAATAGGAACATAGACTCATAGCTTATGTTGATCTTAGAAATACACCTTGTATTCTCCAAGAAATACTCACTCTCTCATAAACACTAATACACATGATTTATACAAAAATCCTTACTTTCTTACTAACTTGAGCATCAAAGAGTTTTTTGTTGGTAGATCTCACCCACTCAACAACAAAGAGATTCTTTATAGATAATAGGAGCCATCTTGACCACAAGATCTTGTCACCTCAAGTCTACGCTTAAGATTCCAAAAAATAAAAAAACACTATTAAATTTTAAAATTTCACTTTTCTATATATTTGATTTCCTTATTTCTATAAATCTCTATAAATGGATAACTAACTAAGTAAATTATTTATCGATATGTTATGTGATTTTAACTAGTAATATATTGAAGTTATTATATATATCTCATCATATATAAACGGTTTCTAAGTATAAGTTTTTAAGTTAAAAGTACCGTTAAAATATAATTAAAAGATTAATATATTAATTTTCAAGTAACTATTCTTTTATCGGCAGATATTAAAATATCACTATCCACAAAATTTTTATTATATAAATAAAAAAAATATATAGTTTGACAACTTTTTCACATATAAATCATTTTATACTAATATAATAATATTAACATTTAAACTAATTGTGTATATTTAAAAAAAGTGATTTTCAAAGTAATATTATATATATATATATATATATATATATATATATATATATATATGTCTGTTTAACAAAATGTTTTTAACAATTTTTTGACAACGCATACAAATCGTAGTTAGCTTTTAGAATTTAGCATGCAGCACAAACTCATCTACAAATCGTTACCAACTTTTTTGCATTGTTAAGTGGAAGAACAGAAACTTCTAACCACAAAAAATAGTTAAACAACTATACGGTGAGAGTGAAGTTACTTATAGTACTTGTTCACAATTGCATCATATGCCGAGACTTTGTGGTTTAGTGGAAGAAACACAGACTGACCATTTATTTTGGTAGCAGACATATATGCTAGCTGTGTTTTGCTTTTAAATACAGCACATGCTTATTCTAAGAAAATGCAAGTCAAATCAAGAAACTATTGGATAAGAAATTTCTTCAAATGAGTTATTTTGTCCTCGTCAATATGTATAATTTGGTGGCTCTTCACTTCACAACCCAACTAGTCTCTATGGCCAACAAATGTGCAAAAACATGTCCCCAAGATCAGAACTGATACCTAAAAGCATTTTTGTCCATTTGTGCCATAAAATTTGTTTTACATAGTTTTGTGCCAACTAAGAAGTTTGTATTGTGTTTTCATTTTTCTTATTAATTATAACATTGATTTACTTATTCACAAAATTAAACTAAAAATATGAGTTTAAACAAGTTTCAAAGTTAAAAAGAGTTGATTTAGTATTAAAATTGCACAACAGATAACGATAAATTCAACCATTATCAGGTACTACAGAAAATAAGGGCATTACCGACGGTCATAAACCTTCGGAAACAACCAAGAGCTGTCGGTAATGATCGATTACCGACGACTTATCGACGGTTCGAAAGTCGTCGCTAAATCCTTTGTCGCTAACATTTACCGAAGGGCTGAAGCCCTCGGTAATTACTGAAGGGCTAAAGCCCTCGGTAATTACTGAAGGGCTAAAGCCCTCGGTAATTACCGAGGGATAAAATTCATATTTTTATTTCTTATCCAACCAAACTTACCTGCATAAAATGTTCACAATACAGACAAACCGGCATAATATTTTCAAACCACAGACAAACCTGCATATTGTACATCTCAAAATCATCCGATCATTGAAGAAAATATAACATCATTTGTATTGTTAAAATTTAAGAAGTTGTTTATATAAATGAAATATCAAACATAAAACAATATCATCCATACATGAGTGATGGGTGTCGCCGCCCATACAAATTTGATTGCAAATTAAGAATGCAGTATAGACTAGGAAGTGACTCCTAGGTCGTCTCTCAAGGACCAACTGCGGTTCAGAATCAGGTCTAACACAGCGTGGGGGGGTTTGAAATGTTCGCATGGTGAATGCAGAAAATTTAAAATAGAAATTAAACGCAATTGAATTTAATTAAACACATGAAAATGCATGAAAACATTAAATCGAACACTAAAGAAAAATAACCAAGCAAGATCATCAAAATTACACCAAGTAAATAAAAGGCATGCGTCGGAGTAAGCCAAAAAATACTAGCAAGCAAGCATGAATCGAATTTCAAGTTTAAGCTACATGACCCAAGTAAAATAAAATTTCAAAATCAAAATAAAAAAAAAGAATCCATCTTGTAGCACCGTGCACGCTAACCAGACTTGCAGAGAGGTGACAATTAACTCAATTATGACTAAGTCTAATAACTAAGACATGGCAAGAATTCAAGGCTGAATGTATTCAATATATAAACTCTATGAAACTTCTTCTCGATCCAAGCGCTACTACAATATAAAAAGAAAAGAAAGACTTTTGTTAGAATTCATTCCATCACGTGACATTGAATGCAGAGTGGGTTGTGTGCCTTCAAAATGAAATAAACACCTACAACTATCTAATCACCGAGACTATAGCTTAAGTAAAATCAGCAAAATGAAAATGAAATAAAGGTGAAGCTTTTCATTTTCCTTCATCCACAATCCCGTAACAACATGCTATCCATCTCTACCATCTAAAAGAACTCAAAAAGAAACTCAGAAAAATGAAGGTGGTGGTTGCTCTCCCAACGTCCTCCTATGTTACAGTGCCCTACTCCACTTGCTGGGCTTTTAAAGATGTGGCCCGAAGATGCTGTGTGGTGCTCCCTCATTTCGGAGTGCACCTCCCTTACGTGTTGGAGTAGCAATCTCTGCTGGGCCATGCTG
>NC_028359.1:19810443-19812193 GCF_000741045.1 Vigna radiata var. radiata | reverse complement strand
GGTAGGCTCATCTGGCTAGAGAGGCTCAATCAACAAAATGCCTTTATCATTTTCAAACATGCTCATGAATCAAGAATCATCAACAAGAGTCAAGCCAAGGCATAAGTGCAAGCAATCAAGAGACATATCACACANAAGAAAGAATATCAAGTGGCTCAAATCTCACACAGGGTATTTCTGTCACAATCAATTCAACTCTCAAACATCATGATCATCTTCCAAGCAGAGAAAAGCAAGGATTCCAACAAAACAGTGTATCAATGAAGTGAAAGACAAGTCTACAACCTAAACCAAGTCCAGAAATCAAGAGAAACATGCAAAATTGTACAAAAGACACAACAAAAACTACCTAGAAAACAAAAAATTTAACGCAAAAAAAACAAAAACTGATAAAGAAAAGAGAATTCTCCCCCAATAGACCACACTTAAACTACACAGTGTCCTCAATGTGTCACAATCATCANATCACANTCATAACAGTCAACAAACCAAGGACAAGGGCAATAAAAGTAAGGAAAGGGGGAGAAGAGAAAAGAAGAAACTCCCTTGATCATGGTGGCAGTTGCCAATTTTGGACTTTCAGGGAGATCTCTTCCACCATTGGATTCAAGAAGGAAGTCTTGAGGAGGAACTGCTTCAGTCTCCAAATTTGATCAAGCAGGGAGATGTCCTCCACAGCTGGATCTAAGAAGCAGTGATTGTTGATGAGCAGGTTCAGCTGGTGCCTATTAATCTTCAAACTGTCGGCACCTTTGTCTTCCACCATGGGTGTGTGTTGATCAAACTCATGCGTACCTCCTGCAACATGGTTAGTGCAATGTGGTTCCAAAGAAATGATATGCAGAGGCATAACACCCAATCCCAGTGTAACAGGATGAACCTCAAATATACCCTCGGAACATGAATCAATTTCAGAAATAGAAACAATATCAATCACAGGTTCAGATTCATGTTCATTGCATGGAGAACAAACATTTAGATGTGATAGCAAAAGGTGGTTCTCATCATGCAAGGATGGAGAATTAAAAGCATGCTCATCAACAATGTAATCATCAACATACCTATCATCATCATAATCATCAACAACATAATCAATAATAGGTGTGTTTACCTCCACTTCCCTAAAGATTGGTAGAGTAGTGGAAGGTGAAACTGGTCTACCTATCTCAAATTCACTGCTTATACCTGCCTGGTCCTCCGAATCTTCATCAGGCTCCTCAGGTGCAAGAGTAGGGACATAGGAGGATGGGAATGTAGATGGTGCAGTAGTAAACTCACGACTCTTCTCCCCATCTCCTATGTGGATGACACCAACATCATCTGGAAGCTGAACAGTCTGGAATGATGATTCCTCTGAAATTTGAGACTGTTCCTCAATGAACTGAGTGGCCATCTGCCCCATCTGATCAGGCAAACTCTGAATGGAAGCTCTGAATTCCTGCTGAAACTCCATATTCTCCCCCTGGAACTGAATGTTCAGAATAGTCATTTGCTCCAATAATTCCTTCAATGTAGGCTCAGAAGTAGTGGAAGGATGAGGAATTGCTTGGGTAGGCTCATGAAGTTGCAGTTGCTGTGGTTTCTGAACAGGTGGAGAAGGCATACAAGAATTCAGAGATGGTTGATATTGCTGTGGAGCGTCATACCGTCCCAAGCTAGGGTCATTCCATCCAGGATCGTTGTTGTAACCATACTGAGCGGGGAAGAATTTATCGAAGAACATATGCTCAAGATCTTCCCAAGAAGTGAT
>NC_028359.1:19785542-19809943 GCF_000741045.1 Vigna radiata var. radiata | reverse complement strand
AATATATAGTTTGACAACTTTTTCACATATAAATCATTTTATACTAATATAATAATATTAACATTTAAACTAATTGTGTATATTTAAAAAAAGTGTATATATATATATATATATATATATATATATATATATATATATATATATATATATATATGTCTGTGTGAGATATTGATAGTAAATTTATTATTATAAATAAAACAAATCGTAGTTAGCTTTTAGAATTTAGCATGCAGCACAAACTCATCTACAAATCGTTACCAACTTTTTTGCATTGTTAAGTGGAAGAACAGAAACTTCTAACCACAAAAAATAGTTAAACAACTATACGGTGAGAGTGAAGTTACTTATAGTACTTGTTCACAATTGCATCATATGCCGAGACTTTGTGGTTTAGTGGAAGAAACACAGACTGACCATTTATTTTGGTAGCAGACATATATGCTAGCTGTGTTTTGCTTTTAAATACAGCACATGCTTATTCTAAGAAAATGCAAGTCAAATCAAGAAACTATTGGATAAGAAATTTCTTCAAATGAGTTATTTTGTCCTCGTCAATATGTATAATTTGGTGGCTCTTCACTTCACAACCCAACTAGTCTCTATGGCCAACAAATGTGCAAAAACATGTCCCCAAGATCAGAACTGATACCTAAAAGCATTTTTGTCCATTTGTGCCATAAAATTTGTTTTACATAGTTTTGTGCCAACTAAGAAGTTTGTATTGTGTTTTCATTTTTCTTATTAATTATAACATTGATTTACTTATTCACAAAATTAAACTAAAAATATGAGTTTAAACAAGTTTCAAAGTTAAAAAGAGTTGATTTAGTATTAAAATTGCACAACAGATAACGATAAATTCAACCATTATCAGGTACTACAGAAAATAAGGGCATTACCGACGGTCATAAACCTTCGGAAACAACCAAGAGCTGTCGGTAATGATCGATTACCGACGACTTATCGACGGTTCGAAAGTCGTCGCTAAATCCTTTGTCGCTAACATTTACCGAAGGGCTGAAGCCCTCGGTAATTACTGAAGGGCTAAAGCCCTCGGTAATTACTGAAGGGCTAAAGCCCTCGGTAATTACCGAGGGATAAAATTCATATTTTTATTTCTTATCCAACCAAACTTACCTGCATAAAATGTTCACAATACAGACAAACCGGCATAATATTTTCAAACCACAGACAAACCTGCATATTGTACATCTCAAAATCATCCGATCATTGAAGAAAATATAACATCATTTGTATTGTTAAAATTTAAGAAGTTGTTTATATAAATGAAATATCAAACATAAAACAATATCATCCATACATGAGTGATGGGTGTCGCCGCCCATACAAATTTGATTGCAAATTAAGAATGCAGTATAGACTAGGAAGTGACTCCTAGGTCGTCTCTCAAGGACCAACTGCGGTTCAGAATCAGGTCTAACACAGCGTGGGGGGGTTTGAAATGTTCGCATGGTGAATGCAGAAAATTTAAAATAGAAATTAAACGCAATTGAATTTAATTAAACACATGAAAATGCATGAAAACATTAAATCGAACACTAAAGAAAAATAACCAAGCAAGATCATCAAAATTACACCAAGTAAATAAAAGGCATGCGTCGGAGTAAGCCAAAAAATACTAGCAAGCAAGCATGAATCGAATTTCAAGTTTAAGCTACATGACCCAAGTAAAATAAAATTTCAAAATCAAAATAAAAAAAAAGAATCCATCTTGTAGCACCGTGCACGCTAACCAGACTTGCAGAGAGGTGACAATTAACTCAATTATGACTAAGTGTAATAACTAAGACATGGCAAGAATTCAAGGCTGAATGTATTCAATATATAAACTCTATGAAACTTCTTCTCGATCCAAGCGCTACTACAATATAAAAAGAAAAGAAAGACTTTTGTTAGAATTCATTCCATCACGTGACATTGAATGCAGAGTGGGTTGTGTGCCTTCAAAATGAAATAAACACCTACAACTATCTAATCACCGAGACTATAGCTTAAGTAAAATCAGCAAAATGAAAATGAAATAAAGGTGAAGCTTTTCATTTTCCTTCATCCACAATCCCGTAACAACATGCTATCCATCTCTACCATCTAAAAGAACTCAAAAAGAAACTCAGAAAAATGAAGGTGGTGGNTGCTCTCCCAACGTCCTCCTATGTTACAGTGCCCTACTCCACTTGCTGGGCTTNTAAAGATGTGGCCCGAAGATGCTGTGTGGTGCTCCCTCATTTCGGAGTGCACCTCCCTTACGTGTTGGAGTAGCAATCTCTGCTGGGCCATGCTGGACATGCGNAAAAGCTGCTGGATGCGTTTCAAAGTGGATTGAAACTGGGAGGAAGCTGCTGCAGGTTGCACCGTGAAAAGTTGCTAGATGCACCGCTTCTATTTTTCTACATGAAATCACGTGTGCTGGATGTCCAGGCCGTGATGCTCCAACCCATCTCTAATCACCGTGTGCACCTCCTATTCTTATCCAGCATTTGCCTAATGGACGTCTGAAGAATGAGTGCAGGCCGTGGCACTTTCTGCTAGCTGCTGGACCAATTGACGTGAACGTGTGAAGGCTGCTTGTTGGACTGAAGCTTCGTTGGTGGGCTACTGTAGCGTGACAATTCTTCTCAAAGCTGGACCATGGGAGAAAGCTGGGCATGTTGCANTTTGAAGCCCATTTGATGCGTGACGTTTGAAGAAGGGCAGCTGGACGTGTTCTCCTCCTGGTGCACCGAGTGAACTCCTTGCTAATCCAATTCCCAAGNTGCTGTATGCGTGAAAGGAGGTTGCTTGCTTTGCCATCGTGCTCATATGGTGACTGCTGGATGTCACCCCTGTTGCTAACGTGCTGCAGCCCCTTGATGCTGGGTGTAATTGGACATGTGTGTGGCCGGTGCACTCCTAGGNCCATTTGCTTTTGGACCGTGGCAGCCAACCTTCAATAAGCTTTTCTTCTTTCTTCTTTTTTTTTATATATATATATATGCAGGACGTGATATTTAATCCAGGAGGAATCACGTGAGTGCTGCAGCATGTTGAATTGGAGTGTTCTTGCTTTGCCATAGGACCGGTGCTGCTGCAGCTTCTTCTTCAATTATTGGGTTGTGAACTTTCTCAAAGAAAAGCCAAAGTGCATCTCCAAAAATTGCTTNAGCGTGACANCAACTTCTTTTTCTATATGCCACCCCCTTTTTCCATTAAAGCACCCCTATCCATAAGCTCAAAGGATAAAATCTCCAAATTGNCCTTCTTTTTATGCACAATTCTTTTGAGAAGAGTCTTGAATTGTGTGACAACTCTCAATATGTCCCAAATTATGTTTCCAAAATTTTCCCTGAAAATAATAATGCAAATAATCAGCTCAGAAAATTCAAATTAATTAAAATTAGAATTTCCGGTCAAATTAAGCACTATTAGCGAAAACGGGAAAATACCGGACAATTAAGCACAATTCCCTGATTAATTCTAGCACAATAAACTAAGTGAAGTCGATAAAATATCGATTCATCAATGAGCAAATATAATGTAGTAGAATCATAATGTACTAGCATTCAAATGTACCAACATGAGTATGTTCTAACAACTATGTTCAATAACAAAATAAAACTAAAAATCTACATAGTCATCATCAGAATAATCTTCATCATCATGTTGCTTTGTAGATGGCTGGATTAGTATGGGTTGGACTAATGTGGGCTACTGAGGGACGGCGGGTGACGGGGAGAGTCGTGGCTGGGTTGGAGGAACGATGGAAGAAGGTTTGAAGCTTGAGCCAGCGCTCTCATGATCAGGGACTTGAAGTTTGTAAACTCGTTTCTCAAGTCACTGAATTTTTCTCTCAATTCACGATTTTCCTGGTCACGTTGCTGTAGTAGTTGTGTCAAGCGCTCGATGGCCTCGTCAGTAGAAGTAGTGGAAGAAGAAGGTTGGTGCTTCAGTGTACCTCCTCTTGATGTTGTATAGTTTGCAGGAAGTTGTCCTACACCGTACACTCGTCCCTTTTTCTTCCCACCACGACAGCGACCCAGCACTGTGTCCTACGAATGTCGTTATCCGCATTACTCCAATCATCCGGTGTAGGAGTTGACCCATGTTCGGATCTAACCTGTGAAAGTCTCGTAGAAAATTCTTCCTGTTCAAACATTAAAAGAAATGTTAGGGAATGATACAATAACTTCGGCGGGGCATATCCTTTTCAACTTGCCCTTTGCGAAATTCCTTTTTGTTTCTTCTAAAGGGGTGATCAATGGGCAAGAACCGTCGATGACAGTCAAACTAACTAATTTTCCGACCATAATCAATTGGAATGACTTTGTATGTTCCATGCAATGTGGACAAGCTAATCGATCATGCGTGCTCCAACTAGATAACATGTCATACGTTAGAAAGTCATTAATAGTCCACGTCAAAGTTGCCCTCATAAGGAAATTTTGTTTCCTTGAAACATCATACGTCCAAACACCATTCCATAACTTCTTCAAATCATCAATCAAAGGCTCCAAATAAATATCAATTTGTAATTTGGGATTAGATGGACCTGGTATTACACACGTTAAAAACATATAAGGCTTTGTCACCTATTTAGTACTCTTTTTAGGTTTTAAGTAGTGTAATTTTAGGTCCTTAATAGTCAAATCTTGTATTTCTTTGTATTTTCAAATTTTGCCCTCATTTTTATCTTTCTTTTATGTTTTAAAACTTGTGTAGATATTATTTTTTTACTGTTTTGGTTAATACTTTAATGCACTGTGTATTATGACCACTTTTAGCCTATTCTAGTAACTAGTTTTAGGTTCTAGGGTGTAATATTTTGAGTTCTAGGTTGTTTTTGTAGTGTGAGTTTCTAACTAGCTAGGTTTTACCATTCTAAACTTGTTAGAACAGTTTCTTAGGCTATTTTAGTGTAGTTTGCAAGTTGTAACCATTCTAGTGCATTTTTAGTATTCATTTTAAAGAAGAAAAAGCTGTAGTGGGTGTCAATTTTCGTGCACAAGTGATTCTATGCTATTTGGCAGTTTAAACAAGTCCTAAATGTTGTTTTAAACCTTTTAGAACATTCAAACTAAAGCCAGATTCATTTATGTGCAAAATAGCTTATTCAAACCTCATTTTTGAGTGAAATTGGGAAGTAAAAGGGTGAATCTGCTATACAGTTTGGTTTTGAACCCAATTAGAGTTCAACAAAGTTTAAATTGATGAATTAGAGTTGTTGAATGTATTACTAGAGTGTTAGAATCACTTGTGCACGAATTCACTTTTAAAACCACCAAAACTGATTTTCATTGAGGCATTTCATCAAACAGTTTCAAAAAGACTTGGTTTCAATATGCATTTCAATTTTCTTCGTTGCACTTGTTTTTGGTTGAATCTGGTTCAATCATTTTGGTTTTTCTTGCTTTATTAATCTATTCTAGAGCTATTGGTAGGTTCAATTTGAGTGCCTTCTTTTGAGACCATTCTCCAGTGAGAAAAAAGAGTGAATGTTTGGCAATTCCACTAGCCAAATTTTGAGACATAAGCCAAATAGCTGAGGGATTGTAAGATTGAGTTTCTATCCTCTAAAATAAACTTGCTAGAGCATCCTAAGACAGTTCATAAGTGAGATTTGAATAGCCTTGGCCGAGAAGAAAATTCTGCACTAAAAAGCCATTTGCTCAAATTGAATTGTGTTATCAAATTGGTTTATACAGTTTCTAATTTGAGAAACATTTTACATGACCAAAAGGATTTTGAAAACTTGTTGATTGAACTGGTTTCTACAGTGGAAGGTGCAGATTTCAACTTCTCAAAGTTGTTCAAAATAAATTTCTTCACATTTTTTTATACCAGTTTAGTTTCTAGTTTTTATAGTGTTATATCTGTTTTAGCCAGTTTGCTCTATAAATTCTGATTAATTCAAAATCAGTTTTGCTAGTGTTCTAATTTGTTCAGTTTGGAGCATTAGATATTCTTGTTGGTTTGATACCACAGTGTAGGTTTTCACTTGAAGGGTGTCTTATAGTTTATGCAGTAGTAGATTTTCAAAGTAAACAATTGAATTCAATCAAAAATTAAGAACCAGATCTCCACGTGATTTTGGAGTTTGAATAAGCAAAATTCATAGAGGAAAACCTTGCAGTAGAGTGCAATTGCTTGTGATTTAAGTTCAACCTGTGCAAAACTATTTTGGAGAGCTTGGTGAAGACCATTAAAAATGAGATGAACGTGCTTTAATTGGAGTTTCATGGTTGCATCAGGAGCTAAACAACAAAATCAATATTCTGCAGTAGCCAACACTATTCCAAAATCAAGTTTCAAAGAAATAAAGGCTGGAACAACAAACAAATTGACTCAAGAAAGTGTAACTCCATTGAACTAAGCTATAATTAATAGGATTAGCATGACGAAAGTCAGAATGGGCCAATCAAAGAGAATTACAATGAACCAATATCCGAACCAATGTTTACTACTTATAAACCTATTTTTATTAGTATTTTTTAACACTGCACTGAACCACCTTCCTTATAAATCTACCTTTCTCATTTTTATTTCATCTTTGCCTTTCTCTTTTTCCTCATCTTTTCTTATCCTTTCTCTCTTTTTTTTCCTATTCTCTCTGCCCTTTCTTCTTCTTTTACTCATTCCACCATTTCCCTCCTTCTCTTCTCATAGTCTTAATTTGGACTATATATGAAACATAAATTTATTCATACTAACTCATCACATAATTTACAACCAGAGAATCCAACCCCCACCGAATATAACTCTTAAACCTCAATCTTTCAAGTGTAACAAAATCAATCTTTCAATTTACTTTCCCATTTATTTATTCATTTTTCTCTCAAACTATTGTTAATTTTTGAAAGAAAAAAAATAGATCTTTCTAATATTCTCATTCCTTTCTTTTGTTTCCTCTAGTTGCATGTGTAAGTTTTAATATCTGGTTTGTTGTTTTATTTTGTATTTTATTTGAGACATGTGAATGACAAATACATGCATGTGATGGAAGCAGTTTGGAAGGAGTTAGAGAAGGAGAACCAGGAGTTTTTCGAGGCATACTCTAGAAGCAGAGTAGAGAAAGCTTTGATTTCTAAGAGAGAGACGAGGCAAAGTATACAGAACATGGTTTTAGATTCTTTCAACCAACGACTTTAGATATGAGACACAATCGAGATTAATCATGAATAAAATGAAGAAGAAGGAAGCATGTTTTTTATGTAATAATATCGCAATCTGAGGGTAATAGTTGTAGAACCAAACAGTATTATACCATGGGACAACATCGTAGTAGTATCTGTGGGGCTAAAGAAAACCTTACCAAAGTTCAGGTTGGAAGGATGTCAAACTACAAAGGAGATATAAACTTCTATTCAACCAGTCCATTATTTCAATTTATTCAACCACAAAAAAGTCATGGTTTATCAATCATCAAGCATACCCAAAGTTCATTCAATTGTGATCTAACTTCTACTGCCCATAACCTCTAATTCACTAGAACTACTCCCAATCATTTCAAGTCTTTTACACCCTTTATTAATATGTTCCAATGTTCAAAACCAAAATATGCATCATCACATTTTACAACAAAATCAACAAAAGAAAATTGACAAAACCTCCAATCCGTATGCGAACCAAAAGCAAGAGACATATACAAGTTAACTCAGACATGCATCACAAATAGGGCAACCACTAAAAGGTGCAAAATTTGAAGCAATGACTTACCTCTACGGCAACAACAACCCGTGTATTAGCACCTCCGATAGCCTGTCTCGCGAAGCCCTTCTCATGCACAGAAAACTAGTTCGTCACGCAGCCCCTAGATTAGCCTCCCTCGTGAACTCGAAGCTCGACTCGAAACCGCGACACCACCCACTGACCTGCTGACACACCTCCTCACGCTGCCAAAGGACCGTCGTGAACAAACCCTAAGAGAAGCATCGTCCACAATGGAAGTCGTCACATCAATGCCTCTGTCCTTCAACCATAGAGAGAATGGAGAAGAGCTCAAGAACGGTCAATGGTGATGGCAAAACTATAAGGTACCTGAGGAGTTGGCAGTGCTTTTGAACTTTGAACGAGATAGGGAGACAAATTACGGTGGTGGGAAAGGGGAGAGGGAACTCGGAAATGGGGGAAGCTTGCTTTCACGAATAGGGATTTTAGGAGAATGGAAGAGGGAAATCACAATTCCTGATTTCATTAAGTCCATGCCTATACCGACGGTCAAAAGCCTTCGGTAAATTCATTGTCGCTTACCAACGGGCATAAGTCGTCTGTAATAACCATCTTACTTGACTGTTGGTAAAGCCTTCGGTAAATGATTTTTATCGACGGCCAAAAGGCCATCGGTATTAATCCTTCAGTAATATACGCTTTTCTTGTATTGATTAACATATTCATCTTGGTCTAGTGAACAAAGAAGATGATGATGAAGGTATAAAGATTTGGATGATGACTTCCTTGGTATGGAAGACTGAGAGTTTGAGAACTCAAAAGTTGGAGAGAGCATTCGAGAGAAGTGAGAATTAGGTTTTCCAGAGCAGTGAATGAGTTAAAAATATAAAGAGAGTAGAGTCGACTTAAATAGAGTCGAAGTTTAGTAATAACCAATTGTGATTTGTCTTGTCCATTTAATGCACTTAGTACGACTTGGATTTGGAAAGAGATATTGTATTTCTTGAAGAATGAGATGGTTTGGACTAAAGTGTTTTTGTAGCGGATAAGTATCAGAGAGGTGGTGGAGTTAGAGAATTTATCTTTTCGAGGAAGAGATAGAGAAGAGAGAATTAATCTTAAGAGTAATGACTTGATTGACACACAAGATATTCGAGAGAGATGAGAGAATTGAGGAAAGGGTATTCAACACTCTGGTATAGGTATCGCTTTCATGCCTACGAGATTGTACGTGTCTAGCACTTTCAACTATGGTTATATCTTTTACAATTCTTTTGTTTTTAAATATATTTTTCTCTTTTTCTTGTTTAAAGGCGGTTAGTTCTTTCCTAAGATTTATAACATTTTGTTGTATCAACTTCTACAAAAAGTTCTTTACTACAACTATGCATTCATCATTAACAAGCTCTTGAGATGAAAAAAAGACATTAAAAAAGAGTTGAAGTTGTTTAATTGCAAAAATCGATTTTACAATATATGCTTTATTAAGAATATATATAAAGCTAAAATGCTACTAAAGTTTTTAACCTAACTAAACTTTCAAAGATGAACCTTGTTGGTGTTCGATCAAGAATCTAGAGAAGAACATTAGTCTCACATGCATACTCAAATGATTAATCTCTTTAGTGAGTAGGTGTGGTTGTTTATCAAAGAACACTCAGTTATTAGTCAAGAGTGGTTAATGTTCAAAGAATATTGTTTAAGTCAGAAGCGGTTTGTGAAAGAATACCTTGCTGAATCAAGAGTGATTTGTTGAAAGAATAATTAATTGCTTCATATATGACCTGGTAAAAGAATATTAAAGGAGTTAGCCAGGTATAGATATGAATCCAAACAATACTCAAGAGATTAAGAATGATAACGAATCCAAATAATACTCAAATTATACTTCATAACGTTAGTTTGTTTAGTAAAAATCAATTAATTAATTAAACTAGATATAATCTACTTAGATCAACTTATATAAAATAAAGTGTGTTTTTCTCTTTTTCTTTTATTTTTTCAACACATGTTATTTTTACCTATACTAACTTAGAAGAGTACTTTAAAAGAGCACGTAAACTCATAATATTATTAACTAAATCAATTAGTTAAGATTCAAAGTTCTTTCGTTCGTTTTACTTCACTATATACGACTGCCTTTTGATTGATTGTTTAATATATAAAAGTATTTATTCAATAATTGTTATTGAATAATATTTTTCAAAAATATTAAAATTTTTTAAAAACAGTATTGAACCCTCTTTTATTATGCTTTTCTTATTGTCTACATATTCATTTATTTATACATATTTATGATTTAGATTTATCCCCACCATGTTTCATACAAATTTCTTGATAAATCTTTCAGACGTGACTTATATACGATGTGAAAAAAATAATAAAGGGAATATAAGTGAACTTTTTCATATTCTTTCAATATTTTTAGTATATTTGATTAAAAAATATTAAAATTTTCAAATTCAGTCTAGAAAAATTGTAGTTTTCAATAAGAAAGATCGCATGTATTAATCAAGAAATTATTGCGGAAGGAAGGAATCAATTTTATTCCTTAAATAAAATAATAGTGATAAAATTGGTGGCCTTTACAGGGGGTCCATAATTTATTGGGCTTTAAATTTAACACACTGTTGTTCTTTTATAACAATTGATTCGCAGTAAGATGGTGAGAGAATATCTCAAATTCAAATTTTGTACAGGAAGGGTGAATTGTTTTTCTATGAAGGTAAAAGGCTTTTTGGGTCAAATCATGATTTATAAACATTAATATTAGGAAGAGTATACAAAAAAAGATACTCTAATCCATACACAATAATTTATAGGAGTAAATCAGAAAATTAAATAAAGACACAATCATTGAATTAACATACCAACTAGAAACAATATTTATTAAGCAAGTCTCACTATCGTAATTTAGTTAGCGGGGTGGACGTTATTCTTACGGCATAAAGAGTTTATTAATTTTGTCAATTAAAATATGCCATTAAAGAGATTCGATAATAAAAAGATAGGTTAATCACAGAAGGAATAAATACTACGTGAATGAGAATGGCTTTTATTGTGCTAAAAGCTATAGGGAAGAGTATGGATGACAACGGATTAGGTAGGTGTGGACAGTGTTTGCTTGTAATATGATTCGACAAAAAAAAAATCCACTTGTTATCCGTACGGATATATGTTAAAAAATACCTGCAGATATTTTAAAACCTATGGATATCAACGAATATTCACAAATATTTAAAAAATATATTTTTATAAATTATTAAAATAAAATTTAAATAGAATTACAAAAAATATATAAAATATAATATAAATTAAATTAAATATAAATTAAAATTGAATTTAATTAAATTTGACCTTGTAAAATATAAATTAATATTAACTTAATTAAATTTAACTTAATAAAATATAAATTAAATTTTTATTTTTATTTTTGGCGGGTAGCGGATATTCACGGGTACGGATAATATAATATCTGTACTCGACCCGTTTATAAGCGGGTATTAAAATATCCACTACCCGCAGATTTCGAGTAGTAAATATCCGCGGGTATCAACTATCCGTCGCGAATTTTATCCATGGATATCCGTGAACACAGATTTTTTTTGCCATCCCTAGGTAAGAGGGCAAGAGGAGAAGTTATTCCATAACATGTGATGTATATAAATGACAAAATATAACTCTTTATAGTAGAATGGCACAACACTTTCACCACCCATGTTAATAACCTAATTGATAAAAAAAGTTAGTGTTGTCAAAATGGATTGAAATTTTTGAGTAAATCAAACCACCACGGATTCAAATGGGGTTAGGTTATAAAAATTTTGAAATTTTGATAAGATCAATTTTGAACCCAATTAAAAACTTGATTCACTCGTATTGAACTCGTGGTGAGCCGGGTTGACTCACCAATCCACATAATTATTATTTTGTGTTTGAATATTGTTAGTTAACACTTTTTTTTAATTCTATTATAGATGGAGATAAAAAGAATATGCTTCAAGAGAGCAAAATATTATGGACTCCGATCTTAATATCATTTTCAAGTGAAATTTATTTAGATTTGAATTTGAAAAAAATGTTATTTTTTTAAAAAAAAATGAGAAAACAAAACTTATAATTAAGTGAATCAATGAGTCAACCCGTTTAACTCATCAATCCGTGATGGATTAAGCCGAATTCAAATTTTTTCGACTCGCTGATAAGTAAGTTGGATTGGATTGACTCACTAAGTAACTAATCTTTTAATGGACCGGACCGAGTCGAGCCGAGTTTCCCATTTTAACAACACTAGAAAAAGTATTAAAGGGTGAAATTATTTTTGGATTAATTAGAGGTTACTCTTTCTAGTCATTGATCACAAAAGGAACAATCATTTAAGCTAGGTTTAAGGATGTATATTTAGGTGATTTTCAACTTTTGGTCAGAAAATGTTTGTTTTTATAATAATATTTTGGTTTATGTTTATAAGAGTATATGAAAAAGTTAGTTAGATGATAAAAAAAGGTTGACTCAAATAATAAAGAAATAAAATTAATAACAGATAGATCATGACAAGTTTTAGACCGTTTCAACTTAATTATTAGTTGCTGTTAGTCGAGAATATCCCTAATGTAATTTTAATTAAATACTAACGTGTTAACAGCTACTCTTTCTTGCACATCTATATTTATAATATATTTTTAAAAAAGAAAGTTTACAAATTGACGTTAAGTTGTGAACAATTGTACAATTCAAATATTAATCTTGCTAACTTAGCATGTCAACAAAGATTGTTGTGTTATTTAATAATACAGAAAAGTGAACCTTATTATATACATGTTATAAGATGCAATAATTTTGTTAGTAAACCATGTTTTGTTCCTCTAATTACATTTTCTTAAACAAGTGCTTAGAGAACAATGATTACATTTTAAATATATCCAAATTTTGTGAAGAGTAGTTGCATTTAAATAATTCTCAAACGTAACGAGGGTATCTACTTTCTAAATAATACTTGATTGTTTAGGCAAGAATAATTATGTTTCAAACAATACTTAGTTTAGGCTAAGAATGATTGTATTCTAAATAATTCTCAATTTTAGTTAAGACTACATAAAAAAGTCAATAGGATCAACTTATAGATAAAAGGGCTTAACACAAAGTCATCTTTCAATAAATTCAATTATAATCTTAGTAAACTAGAACTAAAAAACTTATGTAAAAAGCATAAAATTATACTCAGTGTAGTTGTTGAAAATAATCCTAACAAAATATCAATGCACTAATTTAGGAGGCAAATTGATTATCTAGTTAATTGAGAATTGGAATCTTCATCAATTATCATTCATTCACTTTCCAAATTAAAACTTGAATTACTAAAAACAAGCATCAATCAAGTATTTAACTCGTCTCCAAGCGTCTATGTGTGAGATTTTATTCTTTTATCTCTTGGATTAAGTGAATAAAAGAATTTTAGAATTTATAAAACTAATAAGAATTCCACAATTATATAATATAATTACTAAAAATAAACTAAATTTATCAACAACCAATATTGGTAAGAAATTGCAAAAATCCATCATAATCGTTATTTTTTAATGGATTGTTGATAGGTTGAAATTTGTCAGTAAAAATATTATAGGAAAGATTTACCGTTAGATATGGTCCATCGGTAATTACTTACTGATGGATATATCCCTTGGTAATTACCGATTCACAATATCTATTGGTAGTTACATAGACTATATTTCCTTACTAGTGAAACATATTGGACATAAACATTAAAAAGACAACCAAATTGATAATTTCAACTAGACAACAAAATTCAAATAAACAATAATACAATACCACACAAACATCACAAACATGTTCACTACAAGAAAAATGTTAATTATTTATGGACTTTTATATACGGATTTTGATCCGTATATAATGGGAATGTTATATACGGTTTTTTTATACGGATGACATTATATACGGATTTTTCGTATGTAAAGGGGGTAAAGAGTTATATATGGATTATCCCTCTGTAATATCGGTATGTAATATTGGCGCGTTTAGGCGGGAAGTTTGCCAAGGATAGATCCGTATATAAGACCGTATGTAACTGGAACACATATTTATCCGCTGATTTTAAATACGGATATGATGATAATAATTAATTAAAAAATAAAAAGAAGTAATATAGAATCTGATTGTGGAAATGTTTTGGCACTCTTCTCCTTCGAGCCAACCCTTTCTCGAGCCCAGTTTCCCCCCTTTGTCGAGCCCTACTTTCTGACTGCAACCATCCATCACCGTCATTCTCCCTCTCTACATCCATGTTTCTCCCTCTGTAATTCACACTCATTCTCTTCAACTCGTCATTCTCCGTCATGTAGCCATTCTGTGTTAGTGGAACTGTATTTGTGTTAAGCCGGAGGACAATCGTCATTGGAACCCTAGTGTTGTTTTCCGTCATCCCTAGTTCTGCTCCTACTGGAACCTTCATTGTGTGGTAGTGGAACCCTAGCAGTCGCAGCGTGGTTGTTTTGGCGATCTGTCAGTGTTCGTTGTTCTGGAGTTCTTGAATTGGTAAGTAATTTTTGTTAATTGTTAAATACGCTAATTTGTGAAATCGAATAACCCTAATTTAATTTAATGTTTTTTGTTGGGCACGAAATGATGTGTGGTTTGGTTATGAAACCCTTGGGTGCATTGTGTAGTGAAGAATGAGAGGGCTTTAAAGGTATGTTTCTTTTTATGTGTTTTTTGTTTCAATATAGAAGAAGATGGTTACTAGTAAGGACAGTAGCTAGGATATCATAGGCGTATAAGGTTGAGGTATGAATAATTATTTAGGATGTTCTTCTTTTTTGTCTTTTGAAGAGAATATATATCTGCGTGTATGTTTTATTGTTGACAACCTTGTTTCCTACGACTTTCGTCAGAATTGTGAGGAGCCTTACACCTTCATGGTGCCCAGGGAGTGGCACGATTGTGCTCTACGTAGATCAGAGTGTGTCAAAAGTGAGCTTGAGTGTGAGAGGGTTGTACGTGAAGGAGTAATGTGTAGTTACTAGAGTAGAAAAAGTAGTAGAGACAAAGTTATTAGTGATTTAGTTTGATAGAAAAATCATGCACAGAGGAGATTGGAAGATAATAGAAGTGGCTAACTGAAGCTAAGGAAAGTGGGGTAATAAGTTTAGAAGAATGTTGTGAGAAGAATGGAGTTTTGTGTGACATATAGAGTGATGTTGAAGTAAAGGGTGAGTTAGGTTAGGTTTGGAATAGTCTTGATTGACAGTTAAGGTGATCTTATCTCTTTTTTCTTTCATCTCTCTCTTTCTGTAGAAGCGAAGAAGACGACAACTAGGGAGAGCGGTGGATTGACAGTTAATTTCTACTCATTACTTTTACAAATATTTGTTGTTAACAACTTACATCTTCTTTGGTTACAGTCACAAGAGCTTGGTCGGACAGTGCATGTCGATGAAATATTTCAGCAAACACATATTCGAGCATCAATAGGAGAATTTATCGATGAAAGGTCTAGGCGGACAATGTTAGTTTCTACTAACTCTATTATATATTCCTTATTGGGTTTTAAATCTTATTTGGTATATCTAATTAACGATAATCATATATATTCATTTAATAGGAAGAGTTTCAAGCAATATTTTCTCAATTAAGATCTGAGACTGGATATGTTGGTGCTTCAACTACTGCTCCCCTAGACCCTGCAAATGAGGAAAGATGGAGGAACCAATGCTGGTTGGAGGTTGCTGGTGGAAGGTACAAGGGACGGGTATATGGCATTGGAAATGTCATGGTAGATATGATTATGTCGATAGTTACATACATCAGACACAGGCATCTTCTTCTCAACAACCGATTGTGCAGGACATTTCTAACCTTCAAAACATAGTACCAACCCATGATGACCAACTTCGGCAACTTCAACAGATGAATTCTAAATTTGAAGGATTTGTTGGCGCCATCTTGCAATACCTTCCGCCTCCTGCAACAGCAGCAGCACAAGAATTTCTTCAATCCCAAATTCTTTCACAAACTAATGTTCAGCAACCATAACAACAAGCACAGGAGGATCAACCACAGGAGGATCAACCACAACAGGATCAACCACAACAGGATCGTTATCAAAGAAATTACTAGTTATGTTTTTAGAGAGTAGTGCATCTAGGACTTAAAACTTATTCTCTAGAGAACTTATTTGAACTTATAAATTTGTTCTAATTGACAATTTTATAAACTTTTCTATGATGGATTAATGTTAAATGTTTGTCTGAGTTAAGACTTTATATGTCAAATGAATGAATTGATATAATGGGCAGGTGTTACACACATAAGTTATAATGCTTGTCTCTGGAAATGCGTAAGTTACATATTCTTGTTACTGCCAAAAAAATTGTATACACGTTATATACGGATTATCCGTATATAACACTACCTACGACAGTATTAAATACAAATTTTTGCCCGTATGTAATCCGTATATAACTAAAAATTATATACATATTTTGGGCCTTATATACGGATTTTGGCTGTAGATAATGACAATTTTTTTTGTAGTGGTTTATAATGTAATTCAAAAAAACATAGAAGTTTTAAAAGTATGTTTATAAGTAACAGAGTCCTAATAATATACATATTCAAAATTGTTTTCTTCTTCTTGAGGGTCTTGTTGTTGCTACTGGGAATCTGGCTGGGTTGGGATGGACTGGGTGAATTGGGTCATTACTCATGACCTGATTTTTCAAAGTGTAAAATTTGTGGCTTAAAACATCATAAACCTGGTCGCGTGCTTCTAGTCATTGCATGAGGTGGACAACAACCTCCTTAGCACTACTAGAAGAAAATGGTAGGTGCTTGAGGGTACCTCTTCCAGTAGTGTAATTTGCAACAAGTTGTCTGGCCTCATATAGTCGTCCTTTTTTATTCATCGACAACATTAACCCAACACTCTGTCCTAATATTGTTATCCTCATCATTATGCTTTTCTAATGCATCTGGACATGACCTTTGCTCATATATGACTTGTGAGAGTCTACTTGAAAATTCTTCCTGCTAAAGATTTTTAAAAGCGTAAGTAAAAGAAGGAAGTTTAAAGGAAAAAAATAGTAAAAGAAGGAAGTTTAAAGGAAATAATAGTATAAGTTTAAATTTTAAAATAAATAACAATAAAAGTGTTTCCTTACGTGTGTCCTCCCAGACCTTTCATCAACAACTTGCTAGATTTCTTTTGAAGATGAGTTTATAGAAATACCTCGTCCTATGCTTATAAACATAGCTAAAATTTTTTGTTTTACATTCTGTGGCAAAATGCATTAAGATTAAACATCATTTCATTAGAGATCATGTTCAAAAGGGTATTATTTATTTAATGTTTGTCTCAACAGATGATTAATGATTAATTAGTGGATGCATTTTCAAAACCTTTCATTGAAGAGCGATTTAGTCATTTGAGAATCCTTCTAGGCATCACTCTTGTAAATGAAGAATTAATACAATTAATAAGCAGTAAACACATGTAAGTAATAGAAGCATATGGATGCATTAGATGCTCATGAGCACATTCACATGTTACGTGCAATTTAATGGCATTTTCGTAACTTCATGCATTGTATTTAGACATATTAATTTGTTATCTCGATTGGTACAAAATATTTGTTTTATTGATTATTACTGCTTCGTATTTCAAACTTTTTATACCATTTTTTTTTTCAAAAATCATGTGTGAAAATATTTAGTGATTTCAAAACAATTTAAAAAATATACTTATTTTGGAAATGTTCTGATTTTATTCCTGTAACATCCCATGTTAATAGTGTAAAACTACTAAAATATTATGTTACATATATGATAACAAAACCACTTAGATGAAAACAAACCTATATGAAGACAATAGATCTACCTGTGTAGAACCATCTAACAACTCATTTGCTTCGCCCTCACCTCTAGTTGGAACAACAGAAAAAACTGTCTCCCTAAGCTCACACCATTAAGGTGATCATTGCAAAAGAGAAAACAACACAAGAAAGACAACACAAAATCAAGGGTAAGCTAGATACAAGACAAGGCATATCACCTTTACAGCATAGCATACATAAATCATTTATATAACATACATCAACCCAAACATCTTAACATGCAATGACCTAGACTGACTATATGGATATTGTATGGAATGTCAAGTTACAGAGGTTCCTGCATCGATGTGGTGGAACAACTACGTTGATAGGGTGAGCTATGTACAGCTAAAGCCATATCCCATATATGAGTTCTTTATGATGATAAAATAAATGTTTTATAGTTTCTTGCACTACAAAATGGCAAAACAATTGTTTGATTATATTTTTATTTGTTCTTGAACTAATTGGAATATGTATTCATTGATTGAAAATGAATCATTGGTTGAAACACATTGCTCATTGCATATCTGCATGAAACAATCGATTACGTTAATTATATAATGGATTAAAACATGTTGTTGTGTCTGTACATGATTACTGAGTGCATTGAAGTGTTCTGAATGGAAAAAGTTTTCAAAATTTCTTATGTATTGAACTTAATCGATTACATTATTTTTCTAATCGGTTAAAACGTGTTTCAAGTGAAACCTTTTTCTTGAAAACCCATAACTGTCAATAACGGTCATATTTTGAATATTGTTGCTTTTATGATATGTTTAATCGATAACATGCACTTTTAATATGTTAAATGCTGTCCAGATGTAAAACTAATAAAGCAAAAGGAAAAGCTTAACAAATTACATTAAATGCCTAATCTATTAAAAAACGTCAGAGTTGAAAAATCTATAAATAGACGCATTGTTCTCTGCCTCTCAACTGATTGATGATCTTACACTTTCATAACTAATTGTTTGTTGAGATTTTAACTGTAGGAGCATTATGAATTTCTTGGAGAATCAAGATTGCTTAATTAGAAGGAAATCCATAAAAATTCTTGCAAGAACATTGTGCTTTCACATTGTCGATCCAATCTGCACACCAGGTGTATTCTGTTGTGATCAGTTTTCATTTACAATCAAGTTTGATCGTGCTTCCCTATTACTGTGAGCTAGGAATAGGAATTCGTAAATTCTAGTTCTTAGAGTTGGGATTGCTCTAAGGTGACAAAAACTGGAAATAACTTTTTGGGGTAAGACTGTTCGTTATTCAAGTCTTGTGCTATAGTTGATAATGAGTTAGGAAAGGAGAGTACATTTGAGAGGGTTGTTCTCTGTATGTCTTTCTTGTAAAACTCTATCAATATAGTGGATCCCTTTATCTCAGGTTGATTGAAGGAAGACTGGATGTAGACATTAGTCGAACTAGTATAAACATCTATGTTAATCTTTCTATCATTCTCTTTTGACATTGTTCATATTCTTGTTTCATTGCATTCCAATAAAACTTCAAAGATTTCGAAAAGCTTTTGAAAGAACAAGTTTTTATAAAGGCAAACCAATTCACCCCCTCTTGATTGAGATAATTGGCCTTACTTTTTCTTCAATTGGCACTGGAGCTGGAAACTTGAATTTTACTCTAGTGTTAATCGGTTAGGTTTTACGTATAATTGGTTAAATTGTTCCTAATGGCCAATACATCTCAAACCTTTGGAGAAGGTGTATCTACTAACAGACCACCACTGTTTGTGGGTGAAAACCATCCCTTCTAGAAAATCAGAATGAAGATTTTCTTGGAAACAAATGACAAGGGAGTTGGGGATGCTGTGATAAATGATCCTTATGAACCTACAAAAGTGATAGATGGCAAGACTATGATCAAAACTTCTGTGAGTGGAATGTAGATGATAGAAGGAGAGTACATTACGATGTCAAAGAAAAGAAAATAATTTCATCTACACTGACTATTGATGAGTTCTTTAGAATATCAACCTACACAAATGCAAAAGAGATGTGGGATGTCCTCGAGGTAACTCATGAGGGAACAAATGAAGTCAAGAGAGCTAGAAAGAATTCTCCTATCCAGGAATATGAAATGTTTAGAATAAAGGTTGGAGAGACGATATATGATGTTCAGAAACGGTTTACACACATTTATCTTATTTCTCTTGGGAAGACTTTTGACAAAGAGGAGATTAATATCAAGATTCTGAAAAGTCTTCGCAGGAACTGGAAACCTAAAGTCACTACAATCTCAGAGTTTAGAGATCTTACATCCATGAACATGACTTCCTTGTTTGGGAAATTGAGAAAGCATGAACTTGAATTAGGCAAATTGAGGGAAAAAGAAGAAAGTGAGCAAAAAGCACTCCATGGCCCTCAAGACTGTGAGCAAAATTGCCTCAAGAAAGCATGTTGGAGAAATTGACTTAGATTCAGAGACACCTGAACAGGAAGTCATAAACATGATGGTAAATAAATTCTCTAAATTCATGAAATCTAGAAAAGTTGTTTATTATTTTGCAGGTAACACAAAAGGCAGCAAAAGGAGAATCAAAGCTACAGTTCCTACATGCTATGAGTGCGGGAAAGAAGACCACATCAAGTCAGACTGTCCAGTCTTGAAGGTGAAAGAAAGATTTGATGAAAACATCAATCAAGATAGAAGAAAGGATAGGCAAAGAAAGCCTACATTGCTTGGGAGGACAGTGACTCCAATTGCTCTTCGAGTGATTATGATCAAAGCTTGGAGGAAGAGACTGATCTCTGCTTAATGATTGGTTTAGTAAATTCATAACCCAGTGGCTGCAATTTTGATGATGAGCCTATAGAGGATTGCATGTTGAAGCCATGAAACTACAATACTAGGTTAATCTGTTAAAAAGTGAGAAAAAATATTTTGAACATAGGATTGGTAATCTGGTAGATGATAATGAGTGTCTCAAACCCAATCTTGAAACTGCTTTAGAATTTGTAAAGAAGGCTAAATCTGAAACTAAAATAATAGTTCAAGAATGCAATGAGTGTCTAACACACCTAGAGAAAATGGAATGGTTGTAATTTTGGCCATAAGGCCTTACTGCTTTGAACAATGTTATATTTTGTTTGGATATTTTAATTTGGTTTTATATGAATGCTCTCTATATGATTGTTTGAATGATTAGATGTCTGATTGAAATCATTTTATAAACTGATTAAATGATATTGAGTTGAATGGATGAAATCTAAGCTATTCCACTATCATATACTGAATGATATTACACATTCATACTCATTCATGGATATTAAAATTGCATTACAACTATTGATCTTATGATGATTATTATTATGCGAACACTCAACATAGTTGAGAAAGTTGTGCTTGTAGGTTATACATTGATCTTCAAAGGATTAAAAGATCAAATTTGTGTATTTGATCACATTCACAAATTTTAACAGATTAAAGAGATCCAAATTCAGTTAGATTAACTTTGTAGTTATTTTAATCGATTAAATTCACAATGAAATTGATTAAAAGTCGGTAAAGTGGTTTTCATGCTTCTAACTGTTGATCTTTGCTGCTTAACTTGTTTCAATTGTCATTATATACATTTTAAGCATATCTTAGACGAAATATGTTACATATTGTTCAAAAATGTTTTGAAAATCAATACATATACTTCATTTTGGAAAATGCACAAAACTTGCAAGATTTCTTACATTGTTATATATATTTTGCTGCTGCATAAGCTGGTATCATGATTAATATTGCAATTGCACTCTGTACTTCATATCATTTGCATAAATCACATTAAGGATTTGCAAATTGCACATGATACATCATGGTATATCATTTGAACTCAGTATATACTCTGATCTGTATACATATATATATTGTCATGTTGTTTTCACATCCATTGAGCTCTGATTTATATTGTCATAAATCATATATTTTTGTGCTCATACTGTTTAAGTGCTACATTGCTTCATGATAGGGGGAGTACCATATTCTTCAATGGCCTCTAAGAATTTCTTTTCGATGTATCTCTTAGCACTTTATTTCCATGTTACTTGTATTGCCATTTTTTTCTAATGCCCAAAGGGGGAGAGTAACTGGAAAACAAATTTCTTGTTTTGCATCTTCAAAAAAAGGGAGATTGTTGAAAGGGGGAGCTATGTACAGCTAAACCCATATCCCATATATGAGTTTTTTATGATAACAAAAGAAATGTTTTATTATTTCTTGCATAATAAAATGGTAAAACAATTGCTTGATTATATTTGTATATGTGCTTGAACTAATTGGAATATGTATTCATTGAATGAAAATGAATCATTGGTTAAAACACATTGCACATTGCATATCTGCATGAAATAATCGATTACACTGTTTGCATAATCTGTTAAATTTCATAAGATATCAATATATTCTTATCAGAGGCAAAACAACTATGTTTTAACCCATTACATTAATTATATAATTGATTAAAACACGTAGTTGTGCCAGTACATGATTGTTGAGTGCATTGAAGTGTTCTGAATGGAAAAAGTTTTCAAAATTTCTTAAGTATAGAACTTAACCGATTACATTATTTTTTCTAATCGTTTAAAATGTATTTCAAGTGAAAACATTTTTCCTGAAAAGCCATAATTGTCAATAACGGTCGTATTTTGAATATTGTGGCTTGTATGATATGTTTAATCAATTGCATGGACTTTTAATATGTTAAATCTTGTGTAGATGTAAAAATGTTAAAGCAAAAAGAAAAACTTATCAAATTACATTAAATGCCTAATCGATTAAAATGCGTCAGAGTTGAAACATCTATAAATATATGCATTGCCTTCTACTTCTTAGTTGATTTATGATCTTACACTTTCATAACTAATTATTTCTTGAGATTTTAATTGTAAGAACGTTATGAATTTCTTGAAGAATCAAAATTGCTTAATTGAAAGGCAATCCATAAAGATTTTTGCAAGAACATTGTACTTTCACATTGCTAATTCAATAACTTTTTCTACAGTTAGATCATTGGATGCCATAGTCGATTGTGGATGTTAATGCTCATTGTATGAAGGATAGTCATAATTAATAATAGATGATATGAAATAAAGATAATAAGAATGTTCATATGAAGGGCATGATATAATGATCATAACTCTTTTTGAAAATTATACGGTTACTTGTTTTCATACGAAAGATTATTTTTATATTTTCTTTAGGTAAAGTTATATAAAAATTGTGATAAAAAATAATAAATTTTAAAATTAAAATAACAAGGAAAAAGTAATAAGTTTTTTCAGAACAAATAGAGAAAACTAATTTTTTTTTTTGTAATAAAAGAATTAAAATAAGAAAAAAATAGAAGAAAAATTTAAAAATTCTAATGTGTTTTTGGCAACCACACCTAAATTGAAAACACAATTAAAAACACAATGTTGTTGAAGTGATCAAATTAATATTAATTTTATATCACAATTTCACTATTATGAAAAAAATAGTAAGAAAAAGATTAGTATAAGTTGGATAATCAAAAGTCTTCTCGTAACGAATTCAAAATTGATTTTAAAAAAAATAGTTTTTATAAAATCTATACTAAAAGAGTCAGACAAATAAAATAAAATTAACAAAGAATGAAAGATAAATAAAATAAATATAAGATTAAATACAAAAATAATAAATGAAATAAAGAAACAAAATTGTAAGAAGAAAAAAATATGATTCATCAACTTTTTAAGGATTATTATTCAATTGATTCTTGTCTTACACTCAAATTAATCAATTTAACTTTTATATCTAATGATGTTTTCCCTATTAACCAAAAAATAACTTCTCAAGTAAAAGTAATAATTATTTAGATTAATCATACTAAATTTAATCTAAGTAATTTTTCAATTAGATATTACAATGTTTAATAAGTTTATTTCTTCACTTTTTCATGTCTTGTCATATTTATGTGATACTTGACTTAATATTTTATGCTTTTGATTGTTTATTATTTTTTACTTATTTATTATTTTTTACTTAGTTTTGAAAGTGCTATAACATTATAATCAATTTATTTCTATACTTATATATGAGTTTAATTAAGTTGTAGCTGTTATAACACATCAAAATATTCAAAGAATATGTATGTAACTAAAATGTTATTTTTAACATAATTTTAAAAGCCAAATAAAAAATTTAAAATTAAAGGTTTAACGAGAACATAAATTTACAGTTATCACTAAACAAATGAAATTTATTTTACATTAATTTATTCAAATAAAATTGTTTTTTCTTATATGGAATATATATGCAAATCAGAGTTGGTTATAGTTTAATTTAAAAGAAAAGTAAATAAACTAAATAATAGTTGTTCTATAAACTTGAAATAATTTAGTGATCTTAATATAAATATTAATATTTATTGGACCAAAATAAAAACCTTAGTTATTGTTTATTGTAAATTGACTAAAACTATACTAATAGCGATTATACAGTTTTCTTTAACTAATAAAAAAAGTTGCAAACGTTTTCAGATGACATGAACTATACCTTATATATGTTTATATTGCTTTATTTATTTTTGTTTTTCTATACCAAAAATCTTACTTGCGGTTTATCAATTTGAATAATAATTAAATTACCATAAATAATAAAATTCAACAATAAAATTTGAACTAATTTATTTAAACATATAATTTGATAGAAAATTTCCATATTATAAAAAATTTATTTGTAGAATATATATACAAATTAATTTGAAAAAAATTTCTAAATTGTACAAAATATGTATAAATTAATGTGACATTTTATTGTTGTACAAGGAAAGCTAACATTCTCATCATTTCATCATTTATATATATATATATATATATATATATA
>NC_028359.1:19653130-19784612 GCF_000741045.1 Vigna radiata var. radiata | reverse complement strand
TATATATATATATATATATATATATATATATATATATATATATGGGTTTTCTAATTTACGTAAGGTGGTTTTTCAGTTGGTACATTTTAGCAAAGTGTACCAAAGTATTTTAATAATTTAAAATTTAATTTAAAATAAAAAAATAAAAGTTAGTTATTAAAAATCCTGATTGGTCTACGTGTACAAGAGAAGTTATTAGCTTTTATTTTATTTTTAATTTTAAAAAACAACTACCTTTTACTTTATTTTTTATTTTAAAAAACAACTATCTCTTAAAAAATATAATGGTTTAGGATTTAGGGTTTATAGAATAGGTTTATAGAACCCGTATGGGTTAATAGAACCCATCTGAGTTTATAGCACCCGTCTGGGTTAATAGAACCCATATGAGTTTATAGCACCCGTCTGGGTTTATAGCACCCGTCTGGGTTTATAGCACCCTTCTGGGTTTACAGAATCCTTCTGGGTTTATAGAACCCGTCTGGGTTAAAAAAGCAACAACCTTTTATTTTATTTTTTATTTTATTTTCTTTAAATCATGAAAAACATGTTGCCTATGGATGTGATGCACCCAATTAAAAAAAAACAACGTAACTATAAAAATTATATCTATTTAAAAATATTATAATTAAAAATATTCCTTAAGTAGTGGAAACTAACTATCTTTCTTTTTATTTTTTATTTTAAAAAAAAATTAATGAATAACTATTTTTTTTATTTAAATTAAATTTTAAAATTACTAAATATCTTTATATTTAAAGTATATATTTTTTTAAATAGAGATATTTTTGTAACCTAAAATTTGGTACACTTTGCTAAAATGTACCAACTGAAAGATCACTTTACATAAATTAGCAAATCATATATATATATATATATATATATATATATATATATATATATATATATATATATATATATATATATATATATTAACTAAAATGTATTTTTAAATTGAAATATAATAATTTAATGTATTAAAAGTTTGATGTTAAAAAATATAGAAATTATAAATTTTAATATTGGTATATAATAAGACATGCTCACCCTCTTTTCATGAAGTAAATATAATAATTTTTTTTTACATCAATGTATTATTCCAAAGGGATCAATGTGGATATAGAATATTGGACTTGTGTGAATATGAGTATAAATATAGAAGTAAGATTTGACTTTTTAAAATTAGATGAATGAAAATGTACATATTTTTATAACTCGGCACACATATTTGTCATTTGTTTCACATTATTGAAATATTAAACATTATTTTATCTTTTATTATAAAATTTATATAATTATAACTTTTTAACATTTAATATCAGAGAAAAATTACTTTTTATCATATTTTGCAATTTTAATTTTTTTTAAAGAAATATTTAATTAACATTTAATCAATTAAATCTCTTGTTCAAAGTCAAAATAAAAACAAATATATATATTTAAATATCAATAAATAAAATTTTAGATCAGAATATATATGATGAAAATTATGTGAACTCAGTGATCCTTGATTCAAAGGACTTATTTTCTTCCAATGACTAATTGGTCTTCAGAATCAAAATTCAAATTAAATTTTTCCTTACAATAGCTTTTTTCCAATATCTTTTCAAATTAAATATATTTTAAGACACTTTTTCTGAAAACATTGTCGTTATTTCCATGTGTTTTCCTTTCTCTATTCCGCACAAGTTACACAATAAACACTGTTGCTTCTATTTCACTCCTCCAAAACCAGACCACCTCAATTTTTTTTTTCTATTCTCTTCACTCTTCCAATTTTATTCTCCTAATATTCTTAATTAGATAAATACCAAAGAATATATATATAAATTCATTTTTCTTTAAAGTTGAATTTTTAATTTAAAATTATAAAACGATCATATGTAGTATTATTCTTGTAATGTTAAATCACAATCCAAATGGTAAATAATATTACGGCTATGAACGAAACGGATTTTATCACGGCGCCGAAATATTGCTTATATAAAGAGCCTTCTATATGGTGCTCATAGCATCAAGTCACAAATACATTAGTAGTGTTGTGTTTGCTTCCATTATCTAATACACCCTTTTGTTTTTTGTGCTCAAAAAACACAAGAATGATGGCATGCCAAGATTGGCCTGAGCCAGTGATTAGAGTTCAAGCCTTGGCTGAAAGTGGCTTAACCACAATCCCTGAACGTTTCATAAAGCCTAAGTCCCAAAGGCCCACTGTTTATAGCCATGCTTACTCTCACACTACTCCTGAGGACATCAACATCCCTGTAATTGACATGAAACACCTCTATGGCATGGAGGAGGGGCGGCGGGAGGAGGAGCTCCACCGTGTGGCGGCGGCATGCCAAGAATGGGGTTTTTTCCAGGTGGTGAACCATGGTGTGAGCCATGAGTTGATGAAGAGTGCTAGGGAGGTGTGGCGTGAGTTCTTTCACCAACCAATTGAGGTGAAAGAGGAATATGCTAATACACCTCTCACTTATGAAGGCTATGGAAGCAGGTTGGGAGTGAAAAAAGGAGCTGTTTTAGATTGGAGTGACTATTTCTTTCTCCATTACATGCCTTGTTCCCTTAGGGACCAAAACAAGTGGCCAAACCTCCCAACATCCTTAAGGTATGTCCCTTAACTACTAATGTAAAAATCATATTTGCTTTATAACTCAGACTTAAAACACACATTTAATATAAACATGTCTTTAATGGTCAACTTAAAATGCTTGAATAGTTTATAGGGAATTTTAGCTTTAAGCTGTACAACAAAAGTAAAAAATCTAACCTTTTATCAAAAGAAATAAAGTTTTTTCTTTTTTTTGTTGCCAAACACGTCAGAAGTCATTCATTTAAAAATTAATAAAAGAAAAAAATTCAGGCCCATATTGTAGAGGACCAAAATAAAGGAGACAGAAGTTTGTTTCTTTCTTTTTAATTTAATGCAAAATTGGGTGTGAGAAACATGTGACTAATTAGGTTATACCACTTTTTATCCTAACAGAAAGAAAATCAGGTTTTCTGATGTTGTCTCATTTGGTATGTAGTTGGTGAGTATTTCCTAAATTAAAACGTACCTAAAAGAGTAACTTTTCTTCATTAGATTAAGGTTTTGTAAGATTCATCTATCTACATAAAATTAAATGTTTGGCTTGAACTTGTCAAATAGGATTGTAATTCACAAACACATTAGTACAGTAAAAAAAATAACAACAGTTATTTTTTTCTATAGACAACAATTTTATAATCAAGATATATATAAATGAGATTAAAAAAATGTAGTTTTTTCTTTGGTTATAAACCGAAACAAAAACCGAAGGGTAAAAATTAAAAAATTATTATTTTATTAGTGAGACGTGTTGTACCATAAAAGAGGATACATCATCAATATTTATATATTCACTTTTTTATTAAAATTGGTGAACTTGTTACATTCTAGTTAGTCTTGTGATGCCGTTTCATTTGGTACAGTGATAAACTTTTCCATAACACCACTTTGAAACGTAAACAAGTAAACAAGTACATCGTACACCCATAAAAAAAACGTGGGTTTCCATCTTGGTCTACATAATATAAAAAGAATTATTATTATAATAATAATAATAATAATAATAATAATAATAATAATAATAATAATAATAAAACTGTTTAAAAGAGAATTCAGAATAATAATCTACTGGATAATGAAATATCTATTAAATCATATTAGATTTTTTTTTTTGGTTTGACTTACAAAATTGTTTAATCATGTTCTGATTTTCTTATAAATTTGAATATTTTAATTTTTTATATTAGATACTAAAATTTGTTATATACCACAATTCAATACCTTTCATTTAATTTTTATAGTATTTAACTTAATGTATTATTTAGTTTAGTTACACTCTTTTTTATAGATTTTAGGCTTATAAAATAAAATAAAAAAAAATCAAATTGGTGGTATCCATATGGGAGGTGAAAAATTGTGCCCCACCTCTCGTACACGAATAAAAAGAACAGATATTATCTAATAAAGAGAGTGAAAAACAACTCATAGCAAAACAGAGTCAAGAAAACATTTTTTTTTTCCTTATCAGGTAAATTGCCATTTCATAGTTAGAAACTGAGTCCCAGTTAAATTATTGAGTTCTACAAATCTTTCATATCACAGTTTTTTATTTTATGGAATGATTTTGATGAGAACCTTTAATTTCGTGGTTGATTAGGAATGTGATATCTGAATATGGTGAAGAAGTTGTTAAGCTAGGAGGAAGGGTTCTTGAGATACTGTCAGAGAATCTTGGGCTGAAAAAGGATTTTCTGCTGAATGCATTTGGTGGGGAGAAACATCTTGGTGCTTGCTTAAGGGTGAATTTCTATCCAAAATGCCCACAACCTGATCTCACTATGGGTTTGTCCTCTCACTCAGACCCTGGTGGGATGACCATTCTTCTCCCTGATGAAAATGTTTCTGGTCTTCAAGTTCGCAGAGGAGACGATTGGATCACTGTTAAACCCACCCCAAATGCTTTTATCATCAACATTGGTGACCAAATTCAGGTCATTTTTATTTCATCACTATAATATTGCTGCAAAGCATCACATTGTCTTAATTAGAACTGGATTTTGATAGAACACTTGGTGGGTGTTTGTAGTTAATCAATTTGTTTTATGTTTGTAGGTGCTGAGCAATGCTGTTTACAAGAGCATAGAGCACAGGGTGATTGTGAACTCAGACAAAGATAGAGTTTCATTGGCTTTTTTCTATAACCCCAGGAGTGATATACCTATTGAACCTGCCAAGGAGCTTGTGACTGAGGATAGGCCAGCACTATACCCATCAAAAACTTTTGATGAGTATAGACTTTACATTAGGACAAAAGGACCTAGCGGAAAAGCTCAAGTTGAATCTTTGATTTCCAAATGTGATTCAAGTTGAGTAGTTTGAACTACACACAATTAATTTGCATATGAATAATTGATCATCGATTGTATTTTCATTTTGAGTCTCAATTAATCAATATCCCACTCTTATCTCGTATACTTTATTCTCCTTCTCTTACCCTCTATCTGTTTGAGTTAATGCTTCAGTCAATGCAAGAAAGAAAATCAATAACCTTGTGATTGGGTCAAAAAGTAAAAAAAAAAATAAAGAAAAGAAAAAGAAAGCTAATATTTCAAGGATATAAAGGTTCACTTGATTTTTTTATTGTTCTTGTTACATACATAAATCAGAGATTGAACCACTAATATAACTTGATTTTAATACTAAAATATTTGTTATAATATATTAATATTGGAAAAAGTCCTTTTAACAATATTTTTTTAACAATTTTTTGATAATATATACGTGATAGTTTGTGATTGATCCGTTTTAAATATTTTTTAAACGTAAATTTAAATAGACCAATAAAATAATGACACGTATTCCGTTGTTAAAAAAGTTGTCAAAATATTATCATCGATTAATATTATATTGTAAAAGTTAATTGTGAAACGTTGGTTTTGGAAAGTTTTGACAACGTTAATATCGGCAATGTTAATATTTTGTTAATTGGCAAGTTCAATTGTTTTAAGAGCTGTAATTTATTTCTTTTGTTGGAAGGTGTTTTACATGTTTTATAAATAGAACAATTATTTTTATTCTAAAACACATAAAAACTATTTTTCTCATCTTCTCATTTTTTTCATTTTCTTTACTCTTTCCTTCTAAAAAATACTAGTTTATTTTATATTTTTTTAGAGATTTTTGTTAGTTTTGATATTTTCGTAAATTTTTTAAAAATTTCTACTGTATTTTAAGAAATTTCGTGGATAAATTTTAAAGACAGGAAAACTACACGTTTCAGAAAATTTTACTCCTGATTCTGTCAGTTTTTATACAACAATACTATACTTGTGCTAGTTGAGAAGTAAAGCAATAAAAAATTATGTAAAATATAAGTAAGTTATGTATAATATTAATAATAGTAAATTTGTTGTGAACCAAACAAAGTTGTCTATTAATCATAAGATGCTATATATTGATAAACCAGCTTTTTTTATTTGTGATAGTGGGATGTTAACTAAAGTTCACACTAGCTGTGATGGAGAGGAAGAAAAAAGATATTATTTTGAGTTAATAAAATGAGAGAACTTTATTAAAAAGTTTAACCTAGCTAGTTGCGTTTGCAGTTGCAACTTGGAGGCAACTTTGGATTGTTGCATAATGTTTATCTGTAGAAACAATGAGTACAAGAAGCATTGCGCGATTACCTTTTTCGTGATGAGCTTTATCTGAAATGGAAGTTAGTGCTTGACCCGTTTGCACCATTAATGTCTCTTTGGTTGCTATTCCAATAATGGGTTCTGTTTGCATGCCTTTCTTATACTCACAGCACTGAACACAGATTTCTAAAGAAAAGTACCATACAGAGTGGTTGATCAGAAATATTACGAACTGTGGTCCTATTTCACCCACTACCATTTGTCTTGTGGGGACAAAAACGTGTATGAAGACTCCATTGATATTTTTCCCTCTATATTCCACCATAGATTCATAAATTAACACGTTTTTATAATGCACCCATCAAATATTAGACTAGTTAATGGATTTATTCATATGTCGACTATTCAGTAACTTCAATTCAATCACGTCACCATTTCTTTTAAATGGACTCATCATACCAATCCATGTCATTTTGAGAAAACCCCATGTGCAATGACAAGAGAATTCAGTTGGTTTGCACTTCATTTTAAGAACATTATATAAAGATAAAAAACACATTAACTCAATGTATTAAGATTTTGAATAAAGAGTGGTATCAATCTTTTGTGTGATTAGACTCGGATGTTATTGATATTTGTATTTCTCCAGTAAACTTCTTCTCGATAGATGCAACCGTTTAAACTTCAAATATATATTTTTGATATAAAAAATGAAAGTTACTCAAATTAATTTTGGTTTCAACATGATCATAGATTTTCATTTTAACTTTAACTTGATTTAACGCCCCACTAAATATGCATGAATCTAGGTTTTTGAGGACTCAATTTGTTCATTGTTTAATATGAAATTTATCTTTTGATTTCAACTTTATATGATTTGAAAATAAATGATATTCTCACCACACTTAATAGTTTTATATGATTTATGAATGAAAGTTTAAATATTTCTTCTATTTTCTAAAACTTTTCTTAAAAATAAAATTATGATGGAATTTTAGACTTTAAAAAAGGATAATATCTTATAGATATGATAATTAACTTCAATTATGTATAAATAGATTTGGAATTGGAACAAACAATAAAGCAAACACTTCTTAGATTTGGAAACTTGTGCGTGTATGTGCATTAAAGGCAACTAAACCACTTATGACATTTGATAATTCACAGCATACTGATATTAGTGTAAAAACGTTGATTAACGTCACCCTTTAGACGTCGGTTAGGGGTAAGCTCAACGTATATTGGTGACCAGTGACACTTTCGTAAATAAGTTGGCCATATAGACGTTAGTTAGGAGGTGCCCCGACGTCTATAGTCTTTTATACGTCGGGGATGTCCTAACTGACGTCTATATGTCTGACAGGTGGGTGAAAAGTCATTTCTTTCAGACATATAGACGTCAGTTGGGTGAGGCACCGACGTCTATATGGCAGAAATTAATGGCTATTCACCTACCTGTCAAACATATAGACGTCAGTTAGGACAACCCCGGCATCTATATGTCTGCCAGGTTGGTGAATAATCACTCTTTTCTACCTTGTAGACGTCAGATCTCGCCAAACTGACCTCTATATGGCGGACATTAATGGCTATTCACTTACCTGTCAGACCTATAGACGTCGGTTATGATATACCCGATGTCTATATGTCTGCCAGGCAGCTGAAAAGTCATTCCTTTCCGTCATATAGATGTCGGATGCCTCCACACTAACGTTTATAATCCTATATAGACGTTAGTGGCCTTAACATTCGACGTCTATAAGCCCCGCGAATATTAATTTTTAAATCAGAAAGACGTTGGATTAGTGAGGTCACCGACGCCTTTTCCATTATAGACATCGGGCTCGTGTGCAACAAACGTCTGATTTCTTGTTACAACAGTGAATACAAACCAGCAGTTTCGCGCACTTCATCGTCTTTCTTGGTTTTTCTCTCCGTTCCATTGAATTTACAGGTGCGTTTATTCTCTTTTGATATGGTTAAACTTGCTTTTAATCCGATTAAAGTAATCTTTGATGTATTATCTTTTATTTGAATCGATTAAAATGTGTTTTTGTTGTGTTTTGGTGCGGTTTTTTCTTGTGTCTTTGGGTAGCGTAGTGCACCTTCTCCCTTTGCTAGTTACCTCCTAAGAAAAACTTACATTTTATGGATCTCTCATGGCATTCCAACCCGAAGATGAACATGGGCCATTGCATAGAGCTATTCCCACCACCAATGAAAAAGAAAACGGTGAGAATACGGTGTCACCGTATGTGAGAATACGGTGTCACTGTATTCTCACCATATTCTTTTTCATTGGCGGTCGAAGTGGACCTGGGAAACGACCCAAGTTCGTCTAAGAGTTGAAATGTCATGAGAAATCCAAAAGACGTAATTTTTTCTTATGAGGAAACTAGCAAGGGAAGGAGGTGCTACTACGCTACCCAAAGACACGAGAAAAACTGCATCAAAACACAACACTTCATAGACGTCGGTTAATGTAATGACCGATGTCTATAGTGCCCATAGACGTCGAGTAATGCAATGTTTAACGGCTTTATAGACGTCGGACGTGTCACTGAACCGACGTCTAGGGTTTCCCTTAGGCATCGGTTAGTGTAATGTCTGATGTCTTTATAGACGTTGAGCTTTGGCCTAAACCGATGATTATAGCGACGTCGCACCTGTAGAAATCCGACATCCCATTAACGTCACCTGTAAAGACATCAGTTCGTGAGGTGACGTTAAAAGCCCAAAATAACTTACATCTAAAGCCCATTCTGCACTAGTGAAAAATAATAGATACAACACTTTATTTTAAATCTTAAACCTCACAACATGCTTATACAAAGAAATCATATCACTAGTAAACCTTGATCACCATAAAGAATATTATACCAAAAAAAATTGAAACTAAATTAAATGGAAAAAATTGAACTTAAAAAAAAAGACTACATGCAGAAGCCTCATCACAAGGTGATAACAAAAGAGTGACTAGCAACACTTTAGATATTGATAGTTTGAAAAGCATAAAAGAAAGCTCCAAAATAAGTTTTTTTAGTAAAAGAAAGTTGTGAAAAAATTAACACAAAGAAAGGGTTGAATTGTGTGTTTTTCTTGAGTCATATTGCTCGGAGGACGATCCACCATCTTTTAACATCAAACCCAATATATGTGTACTATATTTCCACCACCATCGAACTTTCGCAACAACCAATTCATTTGGAAATCTCCACCTTGTGTGAGTCATATAGCTTCGAAGAACTTGTTCCACCATTTGATAATCAGAACTTAGGTTATTTTTGTTTGCCTTTGTGTTTTTATAACCTTGTCTAGTTATAGTTATCTTGGAATGTCCAAATCAACCTCCTTTCCACACAAAACATTTTTTATAGTAAACATCGACGACTTTGAAAATTTAATTGCATCTATCTTAGTGGTCCAAAAAATATATGCTTGTAATAAAATGAAAGCCATTTGACTCTAGTTTTTTTTTTTTTTAAAAAAAAAAAGAATCATATATGTGTGTCACTAGTTATTACAAAACCGTTAAATTTCAATCTTTAACATAGCACGAAAACGTATTTTTAAAAAGCATGACATTTAAACATGCATGATTTATTCAAAGCATAATAAATTCCAAAATGCTTGTCCAATTTCATTATTTAAAATAATGAAATTAACGAAGGGATTAAAACAACTCCAATTACGTTGTCTTAAAATTCAAATGCAATAACTTTGAATAAAAATCCCAAGTTTGTCCCCGTTATCTCTTGAATCTATCATGATGGAATATTGAACGACAAACTTTGATGGAATCCTGCCTGACGTAGTCCTCTTTTTGTATTTTTACATTTCATTGTATACATATCTTAGCTTGCAAGGAGCATGGGTTACTATAAATACCCAACTCCTCTCTTGTATTCTTCACTTTTGAGAATAAGGAGAATTGAATTTTCTGAATGAGAAATTATTCTCTCTTGAAAGTCAGGCTAGAGGGTCCAAAGACTTCCTCTAGCCACCTTTCAAGCACACTTCCTATTTTTCATTCTTCCATTTTTTATCCATTGTGCTTCCATTAATGCTCTCCTCCATGATGCACTGTTCATTGCTCCTCGACAGCTTCTCATGCACACATCATTCAACCAATCTTCATTCACCACGTGTCAGAGGCCATTGCCTCGTCATTTTCTCTCTCACGCATAAGAGAGCAACCTTCATTTCGCACTTTCCTCAATTCGCTGAAACACATTTCCATTGCTCTCTAGGCTTCACATCGTGCAAGTCTCTTCTCGCATCTCCACACTCCAAATCAGGTTATCTTCTTCACAGATCCATCATTTCCTTACACATTTCTTCCACTTTCACCGATTGATCTTCCTCCTTTGCTAGGGTTTCTTCTTTCTTCACCATTTTCTTCATTTTCATCGAAAACAAATGGTGAAAATGGTAGCATAACTTTACTTTATTTTCAAAGGTGAATACATGAAGGAGAGACACCTCTATTTATAAGATAAAGTGTCTCTAAATGGGCAAAAACTTTAAGCTAAAAGAGCCACGTTGGTTGGCTTGAAGAGCAAGGAGAAATTCTCTCCAATAGGAGGGAGACAAGTGCTAAAAATCCTTTCAAATCAGAGGGTGACATGTGGCCACTACTTATGGAAAAAATATTCATTCCTAGTGTTGAGATTGTTGATAGGGGGAACACATGTTTAGCTTAACCCACAATCCTAGTAATATCTGTTTTTTTTATGATGACAACACATAATTAATAACACATGTGTATTATAAGTTACAGGTTCTGTGTTTACATGTTATATTCTTTTCATTGATGTGTTAAATCCAATTAAGCATATTTGAGAACATGATTGTATTGTTCATTGCACATCACTGTGTTAAATATGTGATTTTATACGTGTATGCATGACATATGTTTTTGGAAAAGAAAAACCACAAGCACTTTGGTTGAACTTTAAATGTGTCGCAAAACAACAGTTTTAAGTCGATTAAATTATGGGGGTAAATTAATTAAAACTCGTGTGTTTGCAAAAGCTTTTTTGAAGTGTGCTGTGAGATTTTTCAAAGAGAAATGTTTTCAAAACTGTGCAAAAAGATTTCACTTAATCAAATGCATGCTCTCTGTATTCGAATAAGTTAGTTGATGTTTTGAAAATATGTTAAATTCTTGTCACAACTAACATAACGGTCATATTTTGAAGTGTGTTGACCAAGCATTAAATGATAGTCGATTTCATTAATTGTACATTCAATTATTTGCTTTGACTGTTGCTAATCTATTATAACTGATTGTTGTATTCGATTACGTTAGTAGCTAAGTCGAATTTTGTGAGAACTTTTTGTGATTCTAAAACTTTCATATCTTTTACAGAAAGTTGTGATCTTGCAGAAAGAATGGAAAAGCTCCAAGAAACGATATTTACCGTGGTGATCAACAACTTGTGATTTCTTGATGAGCAAAGCTGTTGTGTTTCAAAGACTGATCAATATGCACATTTGGGTGTTTCCTACGAGATCAAATTCTGCAGTCTTTTGAAGATTGGTTTGAGTTCCCAGTTGTGATTACAGGAAGAAGAACTTGTGGTGTTCTTGACTTTAAGGGTGCCTCAAAGGGTTAGATGGTAGGAGAGGGGATTCTTGTTACTGGTCTTTTTGTGTATTGCCTATATTTTGATTAGAGGGTTAGAGAGGTGTTTTACATTTTTTACGTGAGGTCTTCTATAGAAACCTTGTTGTAAAAACAATTATCATTATAGTGCATTTGCTTCCCGTGGTTGGAAGGACACTGGATGTAGGCAGATTGGTCGAACCAGTATAAAAACGCAGTGTTTGAATTTTTTGATCCTTACTCTCTTTAATTCAATCAATTAATTTCTGTGCATATTCGATTAAGTTTTCGCTGCATTAATAATCTTTTACCTTGCGATTTAAGAAAAGTATAAAGGCATCATCTTTTGTAAAAAAAGATTTTAAAAGCTTTTTTTTTTTACACTTCACCAATTCACACCCGTCTTGGTGTGAGAAATTGAACCATTCTATTTTAACAATTGACACCAAAGCTGGTTTTCATAAAATATTTGAAAAAGTAATCAATTACTATTTCTGATTAATCGATTTATCCTGGAAAATGGCTTTCAATTCTCAAACCTTGGGTGAAGGTGCATCCACAAATAGACCACCACCATTTGCTAGAGAAAACTATGCCTTTTGGAAAATAAGGATGCAAATCTTTCTTGAATCAGTGGATAAAGGAGTTTAGAATGCAACTCTAAATGGTCCATTGTTAACACCCTGGCAAATGTACCAGATCGTATCAAGTAATAATAGACAGTAAGTCCGAATATCGTTTCCCTAGGGACTCTTAGGCCTAATCGTTTATGTGAATTGATTTCTTAAGACTTGATAAAGATTAAATTTAGGGTTTGTAATGCAAATACTAAAATAAACATGCAAATGTAAAAGCTTGATCAATTGACAGATAAAGATATGAAAGAATGATGTTGTTGGGGTTTACGGTTTCATCCTAATCCACTCTTTTATATCTATTATTCTTATTAAATTCAAATTTGTTATCAATGTTCATGCAACTTTCTAAATTACTCAAAACCTGATGTCTCGGCGAAGAGAGCCTACTCCCAATTACTAGTTTACTATGTCTAGTCTCCCTTGTAATTAGTCATGCCTTTCAGTGTACAGAAGCTTAAAGCAATTGACTGTCCTATTCCTATGTCTAGGTAATATTTCATAATCAAGAGAATTCCCCTCATGTCTAGATTTCTCCGTATGTGTCCATATCGACATTGAATGAGTTCAACAATGCAAGCATGAAGTATAGAGATGAAAACTCAAACTATTGATAACTAAAGTATAGGAATAAAATAAGAACTTCAACATAAGAGAGCTTCAAATGGATTACATCGTTCCCCAATAACAAAGGGTTTAGTTCACCATTGTCATGGTGAAACTATATGAATTGAATGGAAAAAATGAAAGAGATAACCTTAGAATTGAATGATTGGAGCTTTCGCATCCAAAATCCACCTCTAAGGAGTGAGAATGGGTGTTTCTATGGCTTTTCTCTGCCAAAAGATAACCCTAAGGGTCACACAAACCTATTTATAATCTATGAAAAATTACAGAAAACATGCCCAAGCCTAACTACAGCGCTCAACGCTGGTTTCACCGCTCAGCGGTAGGTGCGACACTCAAGTGGGACGCTCAACGTTCACGCCCAGGCATTTGGCAGTGTTGTCTTTGAGAAGGCCAACACTCAACGCTGGATTTAGCACTCAGCGGTGTGCGCAACCCTAACTTTTCCCCTCAGCGTTGGCGCTTAAGCGTCTGACAGTGGCTCTTTTCACAAAGTTGTCGCTCAACGCTGAAACTGGCGCTGAACGGTGGCTGCGATTCTTCCTTTGCACATTTCTTCATCCTTTCTTGAGTCCAACTCTGTCCTACTTCATTATCCATCATTCAATTCTCGTATAACCCTGTCAAAACAAGGAAAAGCAAGCATAATAAAACCATCTTTGACTCTCTTTTAACCTAACTAAAGCAATTTGCATGATTTCAAGCTAACTTCTAAGTCATAAAGGGTGTGTTTTGTATCAAAATTAAGTATGAAAATAACGGTTTTTTAACTGTTATCATCCATATGAGCCCACTCATGTTATAAATGGAAAATCTATGTTGAAAATTTTTTCAGAGTGGACTTAGGATGAAAACCGTAGAGCATAGTATGATGTACAGGCAAGAAATGTCATTGCGTCTTGATGAAGGTTGAAAAACAGTTATTTTCATATGTCATTTTAGACCAAATTACTCCCTTTACTACTTAGAATGAGCTTAGAATCAAGCAAAACTGAATAAATGAGTCTATAGAGAGTCAAAAGCTATTTTTAGCGATATTATGCTTGTTTTGCATTGTTTTGTAGCATTTTTGAGAAAGTGAAGAATGAAGCTGAAGATTAAGGTCGTAGACTCAAGAAAAGAGAAAAAAATTGAAGAATTGAAGAGTCGACGCACCGCCTGAAGACAAAATCCACCGTCGGGCGGTCCAGGGCGAGGAGTAGGCACCTGACGTGGGCGCTGGGTGGATTTGCGATTAGAGGCAAACCGTTTTTGCAGTAGACCCCTACTGCCGGGCGGTAGTGCAATTTGAGGGAAACCGCTGGGCGACACACTTGTTCTGCCGGGCAGTTGTCTGCTGGGCTTGGGTCTGTTTTCTATTGCGCTCCTCACCTATAAATAGCCCTATTGTGAGTTTAGATGCATTCTTTTGACAGAAGGGGGNGNNCNGACCTAATTTCACTCTCTGGAGAGGATCTCTTGGATGCTTAGGCTCCTTTTCATCTTATCTAGGGTTTGCTTTTCCATTCTTCATCCATTTTTCATCTAGGTTCACCATGACAATGGTGAACTAAACCCTATTGTTGTTGGGGGAAACAATGTAATCTTTTGATACTCTCTTTTATTGAAACTCTTGTTTATTTATATGGTTTCCATATGCTTTGATTGTTAATTGTTGNGTTCTCATNTGTGCTTAATGNTTTTATCGTTTAACTCATTCGATAACTGTTGTTTGTCTTTATTGATACGGGGACGTACAGTAATGTCATGAACTGGTGAGCAATTCCTTGATTAAGCAATACCACATAGGGATAGGGGTAGGACGATAAATTGTTTTTGACTTCTGCTCTATAATGCTTTATTAATTGCTAGGGGAGGCTAGGGATAGCAAGCCAATAATTAGTAATAGGCTCTTTTTACCGAGGGATCGGGTTAAGGGTAGGCTAAGAAAGTTGCATGACAATTAATTAATCAAGCTAATAATTCAAGAGGAGTAAATAAGAGAGAGCGGATAAGATGAAATTGTAAACCCCCAACAACTCCATTCATCCATTGTTTTCTTCTTGTCAATTGAATCAATCTCTTTTGCTTGTTTATATTTTGTTCTCACACCCAATTATATTTTTTATTTTCAAGTTTTACGATCTTAATTCACACGAACGATAAGACCTTTCGAGTCTCTTGGGAAAACGATACTTGGACTTACCATTTATTATTACTTGATACGATTTGGTACACTTGCCAATCAGTTAACACGTCTACACTAACCCTGGATGAATTTTTCAGGATTTCCCAATTTAAAACGGTCAAGAAAATGTGGGAGGTTCTTGAAGTGACGCATGAAGGAACATACGGGGTGAAAAGGGCCAGGAAAAACTCCCTTGTACAAGAGTATGAACTATTCAGGATGAAAGTTGGTGAGACGATTTATGAAATGCAGGAAAGGTTTACACATATAATAAATCATCTCATGGCTCTCGGAAAGGTGTTTGACAAAGAGGAGATCAACATCAAGATCCTGAAAAGTCTCAATAGGAGCTGACAGCCAAAAGTAATAGCCATATCAGAATCAAGAGACTTAACCAACATGAATATGGCAATTCTGTTTGGCAAGCTCAGGGAGCATGAACTGCAACTTGGTAGGCTAAAAGAGGAAGAAAAGATTGAGGAGAAGAAGTCAATTTCCCTCAAGGCCACGAGCAAGAAAGCCTCAAAGAAACTAGAGCCAGAAACTGATTCAGAAGCAAAACTATAGGATAAAGAAATCATGAACATGGTGGTAAAAAAATTTAATCGATTCATGAAAAATAGAAGTTCTACCACTGATAATGCAAGTTCATCAAGAGGAAGAGAGAATTCAAGAAACAATGTTGTACAGTGCTATAAGTGTGGAAAAGAAGGTCATATCAATCCTGACTGTCCAGACGTGAAGAACAAACAGAAATCAATTACAAAGTTTCCTCAGGACAAGAGTAGAAAGCAAAAGAAAGCATACATAGCCTGGGAAAACAGCGATTCTGAATCTTCAAGTGATGATGACTGCAACATTGAGGAGGAGTCAAATTTATGCTTTATGGCAGGCTCTGCACATGCTTGTTGAGATTGCTGATAAGGGGAGTACTGGTTTAGCCAAACCTTACTATCTCAAAGAGCTTCTGGTTTTTGATGATGACAACACATTATTAATAACACATGTGTTTATATGTCTTTATGTGTTACATGTTCATAGCTTTCATGTTTATGATAATTTGAGAACATGTTGGTGTTGTTTCTGTTAGAGCATGCAAATCACTGTGTTTTACATGAGATCTTATCTGTGAATGCATGACATATGATTTAGAAAAGAAAAACCACATGCACTTTTGTTGAACTTATATTGTGTGGCAAAACAACAGTTTTAAGTCGACTTCATTATGGAGTAAGTCGATTAAAAGTCGTGGCTTTGCAAAAACTTTTCCAAAGTCTGCTGTGAGTATTTTTAGAAAGAAAGTTTTTCAAAACTGCATTGAAATGTTACATAGTCGACTGTATGCGCAAGCTACTCCACTTAGTTAGTTATGTTTTGAAATTTTGTTAATCCTTGTGATGTCTAAGGATTATATTTTATTTGTTTGACCAAACATTGATTATGAGTCAACTGTATTAAATGCATAAACAATTAAGTTGGTTTGACTTATACTATTTGGTTATAATTGTCTGAGTATAATCGACTCTATTAGTAGCATAGTCGACTTGGGAGCGTCAATTTTATGGAAAACTATATATAGACACAAATTTTAATTCTACAGAGACTTTTATGATTCTAACTTTTTGATTGAGTTGTTTCAGATTATTGATCTCTTGTAGAATGTGTGAAAGCTCGAAGAATCCATTAAGAAGATCGAGGTGTTCATTCTTTGGTGGTTTCTTGATGAGCAAGAATCTGTGCGCGTTGATTGATTGATCAACCTGCACTTCAGGTGTCTGATACGTGATCAAATTGTTCTCTCAATCTTGTGAAGATTGTGGATGCCTTGTTGTGACTACAAGAAGAGCGCGAAGTTCTTCACTTTAAGGACTATTCAAAGGATTAAAGACTGTAGGAGATGGGACATCTTGCTGTTGTTCTTTGTTTGTATATGCCTATATTTTTGTTAGAGGGCTATAAAGGTGTTTTTGACGTGGAGGTCGCTATAGAAGCCTTGTTGTAGAAACCCTGATCATTATAGTGCAGTTTGGCCGAACCAGTATAAAAACCTGTGTTTGATTTCTCTATCCCTGCACTTTTAATTTTCAAAGTCGACTTTACTTTTCATGTAGTCAACTATATTCCGCTGCATTTGAAAAATCTTATTCCTTGCGAACCAAGAAACTTTTGAAAGATCATCTTTTTACGAAAAAGATTTTTAAAAGACTCTGATTTTACATTTCACCAATTCAGCCCCCTCTTGGTGTGAGAAACTAAGCCATATCATTTTCAACAATGCTAATTATGATAGTGATGAAAATTTTGAAAATGAGCCAACACAGGTGAAGTATGATCTGCAGTTGGACGTATTTCAGGAGATTCATGCAGAAGCCATGCGACTCAAGTATAAGGTAAATCAATTAACCTCTAAAAGAAAATATTATGAGCATAGAATTAATAATCTGGTAGAGGAAAACAATAAATTGAAAATGAGTTAGAAATTGCCTTGGAATCCGCAAAGACAGTTAAAAATGAGATGAAAATTGTTGAAAAAGAATGTGATAATTATCTATTGCATATTGAGAAAATTGACCACTTAACCATCACGTTAGCTAAATTTACACAAGGTAAAGAAAATTTAGATGTTGTGTTAAGAGCCTCTGGAAGAGCAATAAACAGACAAGGTATTGGCTATAAGGCTAAAAGTAATAGGATAAGCTCAAAGAAATTTATTGATTTGAGTAAACCTGCTACTAATGCATGTTTTTTCTGCAACAACATTGGTCACAATGTTAGAAACTGCTACTATAAAAAGGTTGGAGTTCCCAATGGAAAATACAAATGGATTCCTAAGGAACAACCTCCTACAACTGACAAGACAGGACCCAAGTTTAAATGGGTACCAGCGTCAAAACATTTAATTGTTTTGCAGGAAAGTAGCTGCAGATGAAGCAATATAGAACTCAAGGATGAACTACAATGAAGAATTCATAAGTTCTTGAGATTCTAAAGATGGTAACTATTGCAATCTTTTCAATGCATCATGCATTATAATTGTTGATATGATTGATTGTTGTATGCATACTTGTTGTATGTCTGTTTGAGTGAACGTATTTTATGAAAATCAAGTTGCTCGATTTTTAATCGATTCTATTAGGTTTTGAGTTGAATATGTTCTGGGTATGTGTTTCTCTGTTTTTGAAAACACTCTGTTAAATATGGAGTCGACTTTGGATTTAATGAAATCGATTAATAGTCTCTGTTATGAGCATTCTTTAATTTGAAAATTTAAAATTTGTTGGAGTCAGTTATGTTTAGTTTTTGGAGCAAAAATGAATTTTTATGTTCCCTCCAAATTTAATTTTTGGGCTTTAAACCCTAAAACAAAGAAGCTTGTCATTCATTTTCTCAACAGACATGCAAATACTTCTTTCTTTGGTACTCTATGAACTATATTCTTCTCTGAATTTCAATGGCATCAAACTTTTCTCAACGGAAGAGGGTGAAAACTATAGGCACCAAAAACATGAGAAGACCATCGCAATTAGAAGACTAGATTAGTGACGACGATAGGCAATCAAAATTTGTAGATGCTTGGAAAATGAGAAAGTTTGTTACACACAAATATCTAAAACTCAACTTTTTCATAAATGAAGGATTCACCTTCCAAAGCTGGTTAAATCGCAAAAGTCTGAAGAAGTTTGTAGAAATGGTTTATGCATGGTATCCGGAGCTTGTGAAAGTGTTCTACTGCAATCTGAAGAAAAGTGACGGAACACTGTGTTCTAGGGTCAAAGGTGTGGACATTAAACTCATTGGTGAAGTTTGGACAAAGATAGTAGGTTTCAAACTGAATGGATAAAAATGTCATCTAGAAATTGAAGGCTTTCTCAAGTTCATTGTCTATCAAGATAGCTTGAGAAATCCAGAGGAAATCAGAGACTACTCTCCTTACAAAACCGGGGGTATGAAGATAGATGATCGACTGGTTGTGTTTGTCATCTCTAGGATACTGATGCCTTGAGGAAGCACTCATGCTCAAGCTACTACAGAGGACTTGTATCTGCTTAAAGCTATTAAAGAAAATATTTAGGTGGATTGGCCCACAACAATTTTTGATAATATGTTGAAAGTGACGAGACTTGAATCAACAATTTTGCCCTATTGTGTATTCATTTCAAAAATTCTGATACACTTTGGAGTGAACTGTGTGAGTGAGTCCAGTGAGTCATATGTCAAAAACAACATGATTGGTAAGTTTGCCTTACACAAAATGGGCTTACTGCATACTCCAGAAGGCTGGCAGTTCAAAAGTGAACAAGCTGAAGAAGATGATACGTTGGAGGATCTTCTATTCCATACAGGGCAAGATCTGAATTTGAAAAGGCTTTATTAAAGTAGATGAGATCTCTGAAGGCTATCTGTCTTGGAACAAGAAAAGATGTCACTAAAATAAAGGAGCATTTGAATTTTGAAAATCAGAATAAGGAAGGAGCAGATGAGGAAGAATTTGATGAAAAGGGTAGTACACCTGATGATTGAAACTGCTAGGTTCATTGAACTTTTCTGATTCATTGAATTATTTTCTGTCTACTTTGTTAAGTGTTGAGTTCACTCCTCCTTCTATGAAAGGAGTGCTAAAGCATTTCTAAATTTCAACTAGGAATTAATGAAAAGAATCGCTAACAAAATTAACAGTCTCCTTTTTATAAGTTCATTAGGATAGTCATCTTCTTCACTTTTTCTTTTCTTTACTTTTATGGTTGGCCTAACCTCCTTCAAGCAACACCTTCATCGAACTCTCCAAACACCATATCCTATTACAATGCATGGTTCCGCATCCAGAGCTAGTTATCCATGCAGTCTCATTAACCTTACATCAAGTAGGTTTCCATCATGTTCTCCCTGATGGAAACTACAAGTAGCTTTCAATGATGCTTGAATTGAAAATGCAATCATTATTATACCTTAAAATGATAGATTATAATTATAATGCAACAAACTAAACTTATTGATGTTAATAAGGGACTAAATATATTTTCTTCCCCTATCCAAAACAATTGGTGATGTATGATTAAGTGTCATCAAACTTATTGCCTTGATGAGTGAGTCGGGGTCTATGAACCCATATACATCACTCAACCCCACATTCTTACTAACAACAACCATTTACCTAAACACAAAACCTTTATTTAATATAAGTAACTAGATAAAATAACTAAATAGTTAGCATTGGCTTGTGGGGCCAATGTAATCCCTTGACGAGGGTAGAGCTACACAACACCCCCTTTCTGCTTCTACTTGTCACAGAAAAATTATTATGGTGTAGGGCATACTTGCGAACTGAGAGCAAAACTATTGAACTGTTGCAGGAATTGTTAAATAAGCCTCTTAGTGACTTGCTCTATGATTTCTACTTTGACCCTTTGAGTGACTTTCCCCATCAACCTTTCTATACTTTCAGCGCTATGTACTTTAGAAGACTACGATAGGAGCCTCTAGACTCCTAATCTAGCAACACACACGTCTAGGTTGCATAAGTTGTCCAATTAAAACAACAAGTATGTCTTTAGAATCTTTAGGGGGAAAGTACATTGGGAGGTTTGAGTCTTGCAAGATTGATCGAGGTCGTACTCGAATCAAATTTAATAAGCAATTAAATGTAGTATAATACTAGGGAGTGACTCCTAGATCGTCTCTCAAGGACCAAATATTAGTTTAGTCATTAGACCAAACACTTGGTGGGGGGAGGGGTTGTGGACAGTTTTCTAACTTGAAATGAACTAAATTAAAACTCGAATTCAACATAAATTAAAGCACGTTGGCATCTAGATCAATTACAATGCTTCTAATCATAGATTAACAATAATTAAACACTGCTCTCACCCTAAATCCAACACGAATTAACCAACTAAGAGAAGGTTAAATCGGTCTTCAAAAACGTGAATTAAGCAAACACATTGCATAAACCCAATCAAATATGCACCCACAGTCTAATTGACAAAGCGAAAATCAAACTAAGGTCCTAGAAGCTTCCTTGACCCAAGTAGAGTGAATGGGAGGCTCTCCCTTCCCCAACTGTCCAAGGAGGATGAATGGGAGCCTCCCCTTTTGAAGATCGTCCAAGAGGGATGTATCTCTTTCCTTCAAAGTCCAAAAATGCACCTAAGGCCCAAAGCTAGCCCAAATGTGGCACAAAGGTGCTCTAAGGCCAAAAAATAGCGTAGTTTGACACTAAACTTCTTGTGTTATGAAAATAAAATGAAAACAAAGTTCTTAGCCCAAATATGAGGCCTAAAAGAAAGATGTGTACGTGATTTACAAGGGTTTTTAAGACAAAGAAACTAATAAGTAATCCTCCACAGAAGTTGATATGGAACAACATTCCTAGATAGAAACAAGCCTAAGAACTAAAGAAGAATATTAAGAAATGGAATTAAAATAGTAAAAATGTAAGAGAGAAAGGAGAAAAAACTTATGAATTGGAAGGCATGCTCAGCAGTTGGTGCGACACTCAAGTGGGATGCTCAGCATTCACGCCCAAGCGTCTGGCAATATTGTTTCTGAAAAGGCCAACGCTCAGCGGTGTGCACGACTCTATGTTTTCCCCTTAGCATTGGCGCTTAAGCGCCTGACAGTGGCTCTCTTCACAAAGCTGGCACACAGCGCTGAAACTAGCGCTGAGTGGTGGCTGCGATTCTTCCTTTGCACCTTTTTTTCATCCTTTCTTGTGTCCAACCCTTTCCTACTTCACTCTCCATCATTCAATTCTCGTCTAATATTGTCAGAACAAGAAAAACCAAGCATAATATCTCTAAAAACACCTTTAACTCTATTGTAACCTAACTAAAGCAATTTGCATGATTTCAAGCTAATTTCTAAGTCATAAAGGGTGTATTTTGTATCAAAATTAAGTATGAAAATAACGATTTTTGAACCGTTATCACAATCCCAAACTTAGAACTTTGCTTGTCCTCAAGCAAACAAAACAAAACTTAGCTTTTCACCTATCCTCAGCATGGTTCAACACATTCAAACCCATTCTTTCACAACAAGTATTTACGCAATTCATCTTTTCAATGGAATCTCATCAAGATGCACACATGCTTCACTTTATCACAACTCACATAGTGTTCACATAATCATATAATTTTCAACAGATGTTAATCTTATGTATGATCAATTAACTAAGCACAGATGAAATCATGAATTCATTGAATCAATACTCACCAGATCAGGTGTCTCACTCAATCACTCAAGTGTTTCAAGAAGTCACTCCTTCCCTCTTAATATCTACATGTCACATAGAACAAAATTGCCATTCATTTGCCACGATCAAATATCATCACATACACATGCCACCACAAGGACTTTTCAAGGCTTATAATGTGGTTGGGCTAAGAAGAAGAATTGGTTTTTCTAGATCACAAAATCCTTGAGTTAAGAGAGTTATTCAATCATAATTCAAGTACAAACTCTTTTTACCAATTTCACTGAGCTTTTCTTTTCATGCTTATCTTTTCTATCTTTTCTCTCCTTCTTTTTTTTTTCTTTCATGCATTTTCATTGAACACATTAGCTCAATGCCTAACTTTTCCTTTTCTCAACTTTCCCAACGACCCCAAACTTGAACACTTTTCAATACCACAATTAATTCTCAACCTAACTCAAGGTAAATATTTTCAAAGCAAGGTTTTCAAATCCTGTTTAAGGCTTAGGTTCAAAAAAGGTAGAACATAAAATGTTTCTTTTCATGTGGGAAAAAATTTTCATTTGGCTAGAAAAGGATTATTCAGAAAAACGACCTTGATCATACAACACATACATGTAATTCAATCAATCACAGAAACTCAGGAAAATTCATTCATGCTTCCACATAGATAGCAAAAATAACAATTAAGAACTCTGGAGCTCAAAAACTCTCAAATAGGCTCACTGAATATTCCAAGCATCATAATCACACCCTACTGAGCATCTTAATCACAATCATAATATTCATGCATCCGTTCACAATCTGTGAACACTTCACCTGTATATGAGCATGTAAAGCAATCTCAATCATCATCCACATCAAGCATCATCAAGCATACTCACACAGTCAATCAAGTCAAACCATCATCAGATAAAGGTGTTCAAGCCAAGTACCATAAAAACCCTACTAAACAAAAGAAAAATATAGTTCAAGGTACAATTTCAAAACATAAAATAAAGATCCTACTCAAGTGCATTTGGCATCTATCAGTAGATGCCACATCACCCCATACTATCATCAGAGTCCTCATCTCCGGCCTCTGCATCCTCGTAATCATCATCATCCTCGTCATCCTCCATGACTGGAGCTTCAACTACTCCAGCTCCGCTGCCCTGTGCCTACTCTTTTGGTCATGCCATAGCACTATGGAACTCGTCCATAGTCCACATGTGCGCAGGGGGTGTATCACACATCCCCACGATCATCTCAGTAGTGGCCTCATGCCCTCTATAGAGAGCCTCCAGTCTAGACTTCATCATGGACATATACATGTCCCTCATCTGGAAGAGCTCTGCGTGATGCTCTGGACCATCCTGTTGTGATGGTCCTCTCCTAGGTCGTCTTTGAGGCACTGGTCTAGCTGCCTCATCTCCTCCACAGTACTGCCTGTAGTATGCTGCATCTATGGCCTTCCTAGGTCTTTCAAATGGTGGAGTAGAGGTATCTACCTCAGCCTGCTGACACAACTACATGATCAAGGAAGGATGACCAAGTGGTGTCTGGTTGCTCACAGTAGTGGCGCAACTCTGGATCTCATTAGCAATGACCTCACCAATGTTCACATTCAGACCTCTCAGCACGCAATAAATGAACATGGTCCTGTGAACTGTAATATCTGAAACATGGGAGCAGGGTTGAATGTTAGCATGGGAAAATGCCATCCAATATTTGGCCAGGGGTGTGAGGTCGGCTCTCTTGACGTGGATAGCCACACCATTCAGGTTCCTGTGAAAATTCCCTCTAGGCACACAAAGTACACTCTCAGTGTCTTCAAAATGCATGCCCTCCTTCACATTAAGTGTATACTGACATTGCTCACCTACCCACTCAACGTTCAAAAAGCCATTAATTGTCTCAGAATCATAATTAATAATCTTTCCCTAACATAGCTTGTATAACCTCCAATCTTAGCTCTCAATGGCTTAACATTTGTATAGGGTATGTGGCCAATTTCTCTCAATTTCTACTCTCTAACTCATCACCAAACTGTGGAGCCCAGTCTAGGATCCATGCTGCTTTCCTTTCCATTAGCAAGCGTCTTTCTTGGACAGTTACATGGTGTTGCTCATGCCTCCTGGTAAGAAATCTATTGGAGTAAGCCCTCTCTGACTCTATCCTCTAGTTCCCCATGGTCTTGACCCTCTTTCCAGATGATGATGTCATTCCTACATCAAGTATAATTCAAAAGACCAAAGAATACACCATTAAGGGTTAGCAACCCATAAAATAAATATCAATTCATCACTGTCGAGCGCTGAGGGCAAAAAAAGGCCCCTCAGCATCACCTGCAAAGCACACAGTTTAACAAAATAAGCATCCAGCCAGGCCACCGCTTAGTGGTGGTGGCGAAAATGTTTCAAAACCTAGAATGAACACACCTAATCTCCACCCAAATTCAAATTTCACAGTTCCAGCCCAAAATCAAACATTTTAATCGGTGCAAACCGTTTCTATTTCACCAAATCATGGATAGAAATCAAAAGCCCTAATTTTTCATGCTTCTACACATACTTCCATCAAATTCCTATTTTAGAAACCCTAAAATGAAAGATGTATGACTTTCTTGGGTGGAGAGACTTTGAATGCTTGCAAAATGCTCCTTAGATGATGATAAATGCTCCCAAAATGCAGTGCTCACTCAAAAACCCAAAACTTTGATGCTAGAGTGATGCAAAAGTGATGTACAAAGGGTTTTTTAATGAGTAGGTGATGGGAAGAATGAAGAGAAACTCTGGAAAAGCTCTTGAGAGTGCAAAGGAAATATGAAGGGCGAAAATCAGCGCTTAAAACCCTAAGGGTTGTTTTTAAATATGTAAATGGACCTCAAACGTTGAACTCTTTTAAAAGCCCAAAAACCCTCAACGACGCCACCCCTCAGCACTTGGTTACCCCTGAGCGATGGGCACGGTTTTAAAATCTCCCCTTTTTGGCTCGCCTGAGCATTATCTGTCCTGTATCACTCAATTTCAACTCTCAATTTTCACTTTTTATGCAATTCCCCTCTCATATGCAAAAGATAAGTCCTAAAATGCAACTAAAACAAAGTTAACAATAAAGATAAACAATCAACTGGGTTGCCTCCCAGGTAGCGCTTGTTTAACGTCACGAGCCTGACCCAAACCTTTCTAGCACTTATCAGTAAGTGCAAATCTTACTAACACCCATCAATAGGTGTACCTTTTGTATCCTTCAATGAATACATAATCAACCTAGCATCCCTTAGTAGATGCTCAAACACCCAACAGTAGGTGTTCATATTCCCCTTGCTTAATATTCTTTTCTTTTTCCTCTTTCTACTGAATTTCTTCAGGAAGTTGCTAACACCTAGCACCTGTTTCCATGTCTCGATCATAAGAACTTTAATCTCCAATTTCTTGAAGATTTCCATAAAGCACTTAAACTTTTTTTCCTCCGTATGATACTTCTTTTGACGAGGAAGGGGTTTTTCATACGATTTTTTTTCCCTCTCATCCTCTTTTTCTCACTCCTCTTCTCCCTCAACTTTCTCTTTTTTTTTCTTTTCTTGCTTTCTTCTTTATTTTCACGCATTTTCTCTTTTTTCTTTTCTCTCAACCACTTCTTTTTCTTTCCCATCCTCTTCTTCTTCCTCACTCAACCTTTCTATTTCTATCTCCTCTATTCGTTTCTCATATCTCTCTATCGATATCTTTTCCTCATCAACAACCTTATCAATTTTAGGGGTAGTGGCTTGACACTCCTCCTTAAGGTTAACTTCAGTACTAACCGTAGAATCATCCAGAGATTCAGTCATGCAACCCATTCTATCTCTTTCCTTTTACATCTTGCGTCCTTATATTCTGAACAGGAGATGGTATTTTGCATCACTCGTTGGAATGTCTCTTCACGGCTTTCTGATGGAGATGGTTGCTGGCAATGTTGTTCAATTTCCTCCTCTATTTCTTCAAGTGAAGGAGAATATTGCTGCCTTTGACGTTGTCGTAACTCCTCCAAACTTTTGGTGTAAGATAAATTCATACCCATGATCTGTTGAAGAAGTTTGTCAGAATTTGTGTTCTCCTTGAGTGGAGTAATTTGTTGCTCGGCAACTTGCCTAAATTGGCTTTGATCCATGTTTGAGTGAGGTTCCCACCAGTGGTTGGAATCATCTTGGTAGAATTGAGTGCCCATATATTCAAATTCTTGTCCAGATTGCATCCTGCATACATTAGGCACAAAACCCTAGAAAACATTTATTATTACAAAAAATAAAAACTAACATAAAAAAAATCAAGTCAGATTAAATCAAATTCACACTACTAAAAAAGTTAAACCAATGAGTCCCCGACAACGGCGCCAAAAACTTGTTAACACCCTGGCAAGTGTACCAGATCGTACCAAGTAATAAATAGACAATAAGTCCGAATATCGTAAACCCTAAACCCTAAACCCTAAAAGAGAGTCTATTCCCAATTACTAGTTTACTATGTCTAGTCTCCCTAGTAATTAGTCATGCATTTCAGTGCACATAAGCTTAAAGCACTTGACTGTCCTATTCCTATGTCTAGGTAATATTGCTAATCAAGAGAATTCCCTCATGTCTAGATTTTCCCGTATGTGTCCATATCGACAAAATCAATGATCATGACATTGAATGAGTTAAACAATGCAAGCATAAAGTATAGAGAAGAAAACTCAAACTATTGATAACTAAAGTATATGAATAAAATAAGAACTTTGATATAAGAGAGTTTCAATAGGATTACATCGTTCCCCAACAACAAAGGGTTTTAGTTCGCCATTGTCATTGTGAAACTATATGAATTGAATGGAAAATATGAAAAAAATAACCCTAGAATTGAAAGATTGGATCTTTTGAATCTAAAATTTGCCTCTAAGATGTGAGAATGGGTGTTTCTACGTCTTTTCCCTGCCAAAAGATAACCTTAAGGATTGCACAAATCTATTTATAATTTGTGAAAAACTACAGAAAACATGCCCAAGCCCAACTACAGCGCTTAGTGTTGGTTTCAACGCTCAGCGGTTGATGCGACACTCAAGTAGGACGCTCAACGTTCACGCCCAGGCATTCGGCAGTGCTGTTTCGGAAAAGGCCAGCACTTAGGGCTAGATCTGACGCTCATCGGTGTGCGGGGCTCTATCTTTTCCCCTCAGCGTTGACGCTTAAGCGTCTGACAGTGGCTCTCTTCACAAAGTTGGCGCTCAGTGCTGAAACTAACGCTGAGCGGTGGCTGCGATTCTTCCTTTGCACCTTTTTTCATCCTTTCTTGAGTCGAACTCCTTCCTACTTCACTCTCCATCATTCAATTCTCATCTAAGCCAGTTAAAACAGGGAAAACCAAGCATAATATCTCTAAAACCACCTTTGACTCTCTTGTAACCTAACTAAAGCAATTTGCATGATTTCAAGCTAATTTCTAAGTCATAAAGGGTGTATTTTGTATCAAAATTAAGTATAAAAATAACAGTTTTTGAACTGTTATCAGTTTGAGGCTCTCTGTTGTGATTACTGGAAGAAGAACGTGCGGCGTTCTTGACTTTGAGAGTATCTCAAAGGGTTTAGACAACATGAGAGAGGATTCTTGTTGCTGGTCTAGTTGTTGTATTGCCTATATTTTGATTAGAGGGTTACAGAGGTGTTTTACATTTTTGACGTGAGGTCTTCTGTAGAAACGTTGTTGTAAAAACCTTTATCATTATAGTGCATTTGTTTCCCGTGGTTGGAAGGACACTAGATTTAGGCAGGTTCATCGAACCAGTATAAAAATGCAGTGTTTGAATCTTCTGATCCCTACTCTTTTACGTTTAATCAACTTCTTTCTGTATTCATTCAATTAAGTTTCTACTGCATTAAAAAGTCGTTTACCTTGTGTTTCAAGAAAGCTTCAAAGGCATCACCTTTTGTGAAAAAGATTTTAAAAGATTTTGTTTTTACATTTCACCAATTCAACCCCCCTCTCTTGGGGTGAGAAATTGAGCCATTCTATTTTAAGAGTTTAGATAGAGTAAACGCTTCTTGGGATTTTGTCTTTTTAGGTAGACAACGTTTAGCGTTGTTTATGTTTTCTTTGGTGTTTTAGGTTTTAGTCTTTTAAAGTGTTTTGTCAACGACATCATCTTGACAATGTTTTGTTTTCCCTAAGAGTTAAACTGAATACCCTTTAGGTATGATAAGCTTTATACATTTAGCTTCAAATCTCTTAGACGTTTTTGACTAAGTAGTTGTTTAGCATTGTGTTTCGGTATTTTGACTTAGTTGTTTTTCTATTTCCTAAAATCCTAAGGTCTTGTTCACTTGAGTGGATTTCAGAGAGAGTAATTGAGTGGATTTAAGAGAATTTGAAAGTTATTTAAAGATATCAATATCAATTAAATTTACTTTTAAATGTTAGGGTTATCTTTTACCAATATTAATGAGAGTATACGGTAAGATTAATTTAAATTGAAAATAAATTTCAAATTTAATATTAATAATAAATAAAATATTTATTCAAATAAAAATTCAAAATTTAATAAATTTGAACTCATTTATATAAAAAAAAATATTGGTATAAGCCAATTTAAAGGAAAAGAAGATAGGGCATAGCATAGACCTTGATGGTTGACATGAATTTCTTATAAGACATTTCCTTTCAACTTTCATTTACATTTCACCCATGTGAAGCAGGCATAACCGACATTCTTCAATATTTTTATTTTAGTTTTGATGTCACTGTCACCTCGCTGCTCACTCACGGTTACAGTACAACAGTGCAGTTTTATTTTATGTCGCCATTTTTGCTGCCTGATGTCGGCAAGCACATTCTGGAACTTCATTACACCTTTTCATTTCCTTTCGCACGTGCTTTAACTTTTTATTATTCACCATTATCTGCACAAAAACAAAAGAATATTGAAAATCATCATGAATTCAAAGAATGATAATTGTTGTAAAGTAAAAACATGACAAATATTGGTATCAGAAGGTATCAACTACAATAAAGAAAGGCACGTAAACAAAATTATCTACATAAAAAGTCATTTTAGATTAAAATTCATATTCTTAAACTAAATATTTAAATTAGTATAATGATACATGATTGATTCTTTGAACGGTAAATGATGCATTAAGAATATGCACGTTGCAAATTGTAATAAAAAAATAAATGGATGTCATTATTTGATTTAAGAAAATAATTAAAAAATAATCAGGAATCTGCCTGAGTTTTACCATATTCCTTTGTAAAACATTAATTGTATAACTTCTTTCATAGCCTCTGTATTTAATTAATTTGTCATTTTTTATATTCTAATTTTAAATTAATATATATAATTTAAAATGATAAATAATTCGTTCGATATAACAAGTATTGATATATTAATTAGTACAAAGAATATAAATTATAGTCTTAGCGTAAAATTTTAATTTATTTTTTAATTTTATATAATCTTCTTTAATGGTTAAGAAATTTAATATGCAAAAAGAAGTTTTATTTTTCACTTTATAAATTTAAAATTGTTAGTGGTTCTTTGACGGAATAATTTTAGTTTCAATAAATACACGTGACAATTATTAAGGGTCATCAAATATGTGTTCAATTATTGTAATCATTAACAAAGTTGGTATTGAAGAAAACCATCAAAAATTCAAGCGAAGATAAAGATGATTTGATGATATTTTTGAAGATGTTAAATGATGAATATCTAAATTTAAAGTCTAGCTTTAGTTGTTTATATTTGTGTTATTTACATAAGACATTCACTCAAACTTTGAAGTTCATACAAATAATATTTGAAAAAAAAAAAGTCTTTCAAAGTTAAAATCAAGCGTTAAAGGTTTATCCACATTTTTAATCTATTAAAATTAAATGATTAAATTGTTTTTAAGAGATTTCATAACATAATAGTCAATGATAAAATGTACTAACTTATTAATCCATAAAATGATCTAAGTGTTTTCGAAACTCTAAGAATAATAATCAATTAACTCATTTGTTATTGTTTAGGTTTCTTTCAACAATTAACGAGAAATGTATATAATCCATTATAAAATGTGATAATTGACTATCATAAAGAGATATTGGAACTAAATTTCATATAAATACAATAGAAAATATTTTAAATCAATTGTTTCAAAATTATAGATTTAATTATTTTGAAGGTTTATATTTATGCAGAATCATCTTAAATAGATCTTCGTATTTTTCTTTATCTCAATTAGGTCCCTGTTCTTGTAAAATTGAGTCAATTTTAACTTTGTTATTAATTAGACTGGACAGTGTTAAGATTTGTGTCTCGTGGCATGCTGACCAAACAATTAGTTCTGATGTGACACACTAAGATCGCATTGGGTGAAATTTAATTATAAAATACGAAATAAAGTATTGTCTTTTGATAACGATTCAAAAACATTATTTTAATACTTGAATTTGACGCAAAACACACCCTTTATGACTTAAAATTAGCTTGAAATCATGCATTTTGCTTGAAGTTAAGAATAAGAGAGTCAAAGGTTGTTTTCTTGGTTTTATGCTTGGTTTTCTCATGATTTGGCAGGTTTTATCTGGAATTTAATGAAGGAAGTCTAAGGAGAGGAGAGTTGGATCAAGAGAAGGTGAAAAAGTGAACAAATGAAGAAACTTAGCCACCGCTCAGCGCTAACCTAGCGCTGAGCGCCAGCCTTGTGGAAGAAGTCTCTGGCCAACGCCTAAGCGTCAACGCTGAAGGGAAATTAAGTGTCACACCCACCGTTGAGTGTCAGCCTCTTCAGATAGATACGACAAAACACTTAAGCGCCAATGCTGAGGGGAACTAAGGGTATCGTGCTCACCATTAGTGGCACCGCTGAGAGTCAATCTTCTGGGCTTGGGTCAGTTTCTGCTTTGTTTTAATGAACTATAATTAGATTTGTACGACCCTTATAGGTCATCTTTTGACAGAAAGAGACGCATAAACACTATCTTCATCCCTAGGAGGCGGATTTTTGGATGTGAAAGCTCCAATCTACAACTATTAGGGTTTTATCTTTCATTCTTTTCATATATTTCATCTAGTTTCAGCACGTCCATGGTGAACTAAACTCCATTGTTGTTGGGGAACGATGTAAACCTATTGAAACTCTCATATATTGAATTATTGCTTTATTCATATGCTTTCTTCTATTAATTGTTAGAGTTTTTCCTCCATTATATTTGCATGATTTGTTTAAGACATTATTCAATAGTGTGATCTTTGATTCTATCTTTATGGACACATATGGGTAGGTCTAGACATGAGGGAATTCTCTCGGGAGCAATATTACCTAGACATAGGGATAGGAGGACCAATTGCCTTTAATCTTCTGTGCGAATTATGTAATGCAAGAATAATTGCTAGGGAGACAAGACATTGTAAACTAGTGATTAGGAGTAGGCTCTCTTCACCAAGACATTGGGATTAGGGTAAATTAAAAAGTGCCATTAACATTAATAAAGAAAGTAGAATAAAGTAAAAATTCGTAAATATATGAGAGTGGATTAGGATAAGTCGGACACCCCTAACAACATAATTCATCCATATCATTCAACTGCGCTATATCTTTTGGTCAATTAATCAACCTTTGCATGTGCATGTTCAATTTTCGTTTTTTGCATTCTAAACACCCAATTTTCGTTATCCAAGCCTTAAATAATCAAGAAATCACATGAAAGTCTAGGCCTATGAGTCTCTAGGGAAACGATACTTGGTCTTACCACATATTATTACTTGAAACGATTCGATATACCTGCCAGAGTCTTGACATCTTCTTCCTTGGGTGTGCTCTTCCTCTTAGGGTTTTTGACGAGGGACAAAACGGTGACGTTTGAGGGGGAGCAAGGGGCAGGGGAGCGGATTGAGACGAGGCCAGATTGGGGGTCGCGTGTAAGGTTCACAGAGCAGAAGTTGTCAGTGGTGCGTTTGGTTGTTTGGAGGAGCGTGGTGACAAGTTTCTCGGAGGGGGGGAGGTCGCAGAGCATCGACTTTATTACTCTTTCTTTTTCATTTTTTTTCTTTAATCATTCAACCTTTTGTGTGGAGTTCGCGTTGAATGTGAATCTTGATCTTTCTTTATTGATTTTTTGGTTCTTCAAGAATCTATTATATCCGATAACGAAAATCAATGGGAGGAGAAGTTCCCGATAGATATGATAATGCTTATCGTTTTCTTCCTAATCTCTCTCTGATATTCCCCATTTTTTTATGATTTATTTTCAACGGTGGGATACGTTTTTTCTTCAAGCACCACCTCCTCCCTTGAGGTCTTCCCCAGAAAGGGATGTGGAGAATAATTTTGTGGTTGACGCAAAAAAGGTAAGTGAGCCATGTATTAGATATGGAATCTTTTCGTATAAGAATCAATACTTAAGGAGTTTGGGTTTGTTCAAGAGCGAAGCTAGTGGTGAAGGAGGACGAGAAAGCACTAAGAATGAATAAGGAAGAAACAATGGCTATTGAAATGGAGAGAGTGAAAGCAAAGGCCGAAGACATTGATTCTCAGAAAGTCGATCCTGTGAAAGAAAGAGGAATTGATTTGCAGCTGATAGGGTGGATTTGTTTGTTGTGTTCTGTTCTGTGTTGTGTTGATTTGAATTGAATTGAGATGAGAGAGTGAAGTGAGGCTGTGAATGAGTGTGAGTGTGTGAGCTTGTTTTGGGACTTCCATGGCAAGAAATTGTGAAATGATTTGTTTTGTATTTGGATCTAAGAGAACACGAACGGGTCTCTCCCTTTTTGGAGATTAAAGACACAAGCTCTTAATCTTCCCAGAACAGATCATTCTGAAGCAAAGCCAAAGCCAAAGATTGCAACTTTCTCCCAGATGGATCATCGTTGTTGATGTCACACTCACCGTTGTTCCCATCGAAATCTTTGTCGAAGGTGTCACGCTCTTCGCAGTTTAAGTCCTTGGTGGGTTAATGACCACCACGCACCCCCAAATTTATTTCATTTTAAAATTACAAACCCTCGTCATTAATATCCTGAGTTTACCACATCAGAATTAATTGCTAGTTCAACATGTCATCAGACACCAAATTTAACGTCCTCCAGTCCAATTAACGGAAAGATTAAAATTGACTCAATTTTACAAAAACATGGACCTAATTGGGATAAAAAAAATATGAGGACCTATTTGAGACGATTCTACACAAGTAGGGACCTCCGAAATTATTAAACCAAAATTATATAAATAAAGAAACATATTAAACCTTTTGGTTAACTTTTGCAATTATATAGAACAAATTAAACTAATCTTATTCTAGTTGTTTACTCATTTTCACATTTTCTCTAAAGCCTACATGGATTCTAATGATTGTGTTGAATTCACAAGTTTTAGTGATTGCTTCTATTGTGATTGATAAACTTTTTCCACCTTCTCTTATTGATTTAGATTATTGTTGACTTGTTGTTATCTAGCCACTAGAATTGAGAAATCTTATATCCTCTTGGAATAGTTCAAGAGGGGATAGAGACTTGATATCCTTTCAGTTATGATATCGTCTTTAGTCATCAATACTTTATTTGTTTGGGGTTTTTAATTTTTTTCTTGCATTCTATAAACCTTTAACTGTTTGTGAAACTAGTTTTCCAAGGGAGAAAAATTAAGAATTAAATGTAGAATTAATTAAATATGAAGTAGTATAAATTTTTGTTTGTTATTCATACTTTGTTATCTATCCCATTACATTTATTTATTATTCTTGTATAAGTAAAATTCTTGAAATATCTTGATTTTGGTTTCCAAGTTGAAAAAGATTTAAAGATAAAAGTTCTTTTAAAAAAAAAATTAAAAGCCAATTCACTTCCCTCTTTATTTAACGAAGTCATCAATTCTATTCTTACAATTAGCCTCTAGCTTTTGAAAGTTATCAAAAAAAAAAAAAAGATCTTGAGTTTATAAATGGCATTACAAAAACAACCTTTGTTGAAGGTGTTTGTATAAACAAGTTTTGTCTTTTGTGGGAAAAACTATCTTTTTTGAAAAGTAAAATTACAAATCTTTCTTGATTTTGTTGGTAGATAAGTTTAGAAAGTTGTGATAAATGGTCCCTTAATTCTCATCTTAGCTAACAATTTGTAGAAAGAAAAAGATTTCTCTTTTTAGACAATTAAGGAAAACAGAAAAGTCATGTCAATAGAGGAAACATCATTCCATCTTCTCTTTCACCCTTAGTTTTACAAGATCTTAATATGCAAGACTATAAAGAAAATGTGATAAGTCTTGGGATGACTCATAAAGGAATGGAAAAAATTACTAGAGAAAACATCTATGATGTGAATAAGAAATTCACCCTTATTGTAGACCACTTGGTGGCCCTTAGTAAGAAATTCAAAATTGAAGAGCTTAATATAAAATTCCTAATATTTAGAAGGTTTAATACTTATTTTGGTATCACTTTTTTTGGGTTTGGTTCAAAATGATCCCAACTTTGAAAAAAATTAACTAAGGTCCCATGTTTCATTAAAAAATGTTCAATATGGTCCTTTTCGTAGACGCCGTTAAAATCATAACGGTGCAGTTGCTAGCGTGGCGAAAATTCAATGACCTATTTATTTCGATGCTAACGTGGCTCTGTAAAGTCATTTTAATGTGTAAATATTTAAAAAAAAATAAAATGAAATAAAATAGGTTAAATCTGGATTAAATTAAAAAGGTTAAACCTATGCTGATTGCAGCTCACAAATTCCCATAATATTCCTTTCAGCTAAGTATTCACCCAGAGCCTTTGCACATCTCCAGTCAGAGGTACTGAAAAAACATGCATTGCATAGATACAAGGAGAGTGAGTAGACCAAGTAAACCTCAGTCAATCATGAAACATTTCAAAGCGCAAGAGCAGAACCTAATGCTCAGACTTCTAATTACAAGACCAGTAAGGAAATTGCGTCGATTCCTCATCATCTGGCAATAACGAATCAAGAGACAGTTATCAAAACCAAATCCCAATTTGGTATTTGCTTTCATTCCTTCCCCTCCCCTCACCCAAAATACATCTCTCTCTTTAATGATCCTTTTTTTCTCTGATTTCCTGCCAATTGTTGCGGGTTTTATCATGGCTTTTGGATGGATCTATGAATCCGGATGTGTTGAATCGCCAAAAGCTAGTAACTTGACTTCAATTGAACGTGGGTTGCTTCTCCTTTTTTTTTTAAAAAGAAAAAAAATTGGTTGCGCTTGAAAAATGTTGTTTTGCTAATGTTCATTGCGTTTTGAACGATTCAGACACCACATTTGCAACGAGGAATTACCCCACATGAAGGGATAACTTCGATTCCAACCTGGTTTTATCATGAGTGATGCAATGACCAAGAACAACAACATGAAGCCCACGGTAAAGCCTTCGGTTTCATCCACTGAAATATGGGTGATATTTGTCTTTCTTATCCAACCACATATACCTGCATAAAATGTTCACAACACAAACATACCTGCATAAAAGTTTCAAACCACAAACAGACCTGCATATTATGCATCCCAAAATCATCCATTCATTCATGAAAAAGCATAATGTACATTACCTTCTAAGAATATCATAATGTAGCAAAATCATCCATTTCTAAGCAAAGATAATGTACCAAATCATAATGTACTAATAACATCCAAATGTACTAGTGATCCTAATGTAGCAAAATCATTACTATGTTCTAACAACTATGATGAATAACAAAATCAAACTAAAATTTTACAAATTCTTCAGATTGATCTTCATCATCTTGCTCCTCCACAGATGGCTCGACTGGTGTGGGCTGGACTGGTGTGGGCTGGATTGATGAAGGCTGGAGTTGATCCTGTGCACTTTGAGGCAAGACACTCATGACCAGGGCCTTAAAGTTTGTAAACTCTGCTCTCAAATCAGTGATCTCCTGGTCACGTCGCTCTAGTGCCTGCGTGAGGCGGACAAGGGCCTCGTCAGCAGTAGTAGTGGAAGAAGAAGGTTGGTGCTTCAGAGTACCTACTCTCGATGTTGTATAGTTTGCAGCAAGTTGTCCTGCACCATACACTCGTCCCTTCTTCTTCCCACCAACGATGTCGACCCAACACTGTGTCCTACGGATGTCGTCTTCTGCATTACTCGTATCATCCGGTGTAGGAGCTGACCCATGTTCAGATCTAACCTGTGAAAGTCTCGTAGAAAATTCTTCCTGTTCAAACATTAAAAAGAAATGTTAGGGAATGATACAATAGCATAATGAAAGATTACTGATAGTAGCAGTCTTATTTGCTTACATGAGTCTTCCTAGATCTTTCATCAACAAATTCATTAGTGCCCTTCCGAACATGGGTCTATGCAAAGACCTCATCAACATGGACCGCCCGTCCCAGAGCTTGTGCCTGTAACATAATTTAGAGTTAGAAGTGTATATGAAATATAAAATAAATAAGTTATATATGAAAGAAACAGAAAAGTAAAGAAAGTTTACCATACGAATGGCATGCCCATGGATCGTGATCGACCTACCAGTATGCAGCGTGCCACCCTTTTCAAACGCTCTGTTTCTCTGGGCTGTAGCAGACTTGTTGCGAAACTCTGCTGAATTCGAATAAGCAAGCAAGGAGTTCCAAATGATCTTGCCCAACCAGTAAGGGCGTTCCCCTGCAAGTCAGGCATCCCTAAACATGTGTGAGAGCCGATGAGATGCTTTCATGTGGAAATTTCTAAGTATTTGTGTTTCATGTTCAGGTTTCCACTGCACCTTCATTTATACATTCATTGATAAACAAAACAAACATTGATTAATGACTCAATTATATAATACGAATGACAATTACTTTAAAGTTGTTTACCTTAAAACGCTCCCAGAATGGCTTTTTGTCGTTTATAGGTATTGCTCCCCAAGTAGGCCATGGACTCATATATTGTTGCTTAATCGATCGCGTGATGGCCTGGGAAGCAACCCTGGATGGAAGAAACCTGCATACAAAAAAATAAAAGTCATTTCAAATAAGACAATCTTTAAACAAAAAAAATAAGTTAAAAAAGGGTTAAAGTCTTACCCTTTGCCATATGGCTCAATCCGCAGTCAATCATGGAGGGGCGGATCAACACCATTTGCGTTGGACAGTTGTTATAGTTGGTCCCACACTTTGTTGCTTTTGGGACAATTTAGAAATCATTAGATTGTGTTTTATTCCATTGTCTCTAACTAGATCTTCCATTGGTTCACTTGTTCCTCCAATAAGCCTCTCATGCTCATCAATTTCCCACTCCTTTTTCTCCATTTTCATGCTAATTAAACTCTACTTTCTTGCTTCAGTAGGAGAGCTCGTCGTAGCCATGCTATCATATAGCATTTCATTTCACTCTTTCCTAACATGTGCAATAAGCCTCTCCTATTATATGCTCATTGTGTATTGTTATTCAGTTTTATGAGTTATTTTAGGTTTGGGTTTAGGGAAAAAGGGTGATTCCCATCAATGAGTCCTTTAGATAGATTAATCAGCAGCAAACTAAAACAGCATCAATTGCAAACTTTACAATCATCAAAACAGACAATTCTATCATCAATGCTCATTCTTTTAGATAGCATTATTTCCCATCAATGCTATCATGAAAACAGACAATTCATACATGCTCAAATTGTAAACTTTACAATCCAAATTCAATTATAATTCACTCTCCATTCATAAAGCAATTAACAGAACACAATGAACATGGCAAACACAAGAGGATGAACTTTACCTACCTGGAAATGATGAACTGTTGGATACTTGAGTTCAACCCTTTTGCAACCAACTTTAACCCGCTGTGTTGGAACCTTCCACACCTTCTATGACTCAGCCCTGATCAAAGCCCTAAACCTTGTAAAATAATAGACAAATTACTTTAGAAAAATGTAACACCAAGAAATATTAATCATTAAACACCTTGTTACCAAGAATAAGGGCTCAACACATTGAGTTTCAATCAGAAACCTAGTTACCTTGATGACAGGGGAAGAAACACAACACAAAATGTCCACCGCAGGGATTATCGACACTCTCCCTCGACGACAACCTCCTCGATAGCGGCGCAAAAGGTAGCAAGTCAGTCGTCAACCAAAACCCCTCAATCGAAGACTTACCCTAACGAAGATGATCAAAACGCAACGCTGAGCCTCGCGTCCTCCTCAAACAACCAAACCACCTCGAAGCAACCTCACCACCACCAATAGAACAAGGAAGACAATGTTGATTGGCAGCAAAGGAGAAACTATTTTCTCAGACTCAGCTAGATTGTGGAACGAAGAAAGAAAGTTGGCTCGAAGAAGTAAAATTGACAGAGGGAAAACCCAATTAGTATTTCATATACCGTGACGCTTACCGACGGGTCAAAGCCTTCGGTAAATTCACTGCCCAATACCGAAGGGCAAAAGCCTTCGGTAATAACCATCTTACATGGCCTTCGCTAAATTCTTCGGTATCTTAAATTTACCGACGGTCCCAAAGCCTTCGGTAAAAATCCTTCGGTAATCAGCGCATTTCTGGTAGTATATAATTCCAAGAACCTAATTTCCATGGTCCAGGAACCTCATTGTTCAGTTGGGTTTGAATATCTCTATTTCCTTGCCTCTACTTCTTTCTCTATACATGGACTCTCTCAAATAATGGTCCTTCCATAAAAAATTTTACACAAAAAATTTATACTACAGAGACAGGCAAACTTCTATAATTTCCCTCACGGCCGCCGAGTCGCCTCGCCATGCCGCCAGGTGGAGCTCCGTGTCATTGAAACCAGAATGGGCTTGTTGGAGTTAGAAACCAAAAGAGCATTCTCAGAAGATGAGAGGACCAAAGTGGCTTTCCTAAAAATGTTGGGTTTATGATTAATATTATCTTCAACCTTCATTCTATCCATGAATAATAAACAGTGATGAAAGGAATCGAAGGAGCTATGTTATTCAAAAAAGAAAGAAAGATATAACATAGACATTGAATTGATAAAAATTGTTGTATCCAGATGAACTCCAGTTACGAAGGAACCCTAATTTGAAGAATTTTCCCCAATGTTTCTTTCCTAATCTTAATTCGAACAAACTAGAACAAACCCTAATTTGAAGAATTTTCCCTAATTTTTCTTTTCAAATCTTAATTTGAATAAAGGAGCTAAAACGAAAGAAAGGGAATGAAGTTTCCCAGAAACCTAAAACTCATCTATTAATTTAATTTTATTTCTCAATTTTACCCTTATTTAAATTTTATTTTCCCAATCTGCACTCTATATTTTAATTCAAAAATTAAAAAATACACTTCACACGCGCTTTCACGTCAATTAAAATTATACCATCAGAGTGCTACGTATCACCTTCCTTAACGCCTTCTGATCAATTTGATGGAAAGACCCTATTTGATTCAATTTTATAAAAATAAGAATTTGATTGAGAAGCCAAAAAAGAAAGGGTTCTATTTGAGATTCTGGACGAAAATAAGGACCTATTGAAACATTAAATCAATCTTTTTATGTAAGTGAAAATATAAATCTTCAAATATATACGCTTGGAACATGTGTAATGTAGTAAATCACTTAACTTGTATACGCTTGTAATAAGTGAAGTGCTAATAGGTTTCCATGTGTATACATTTGAACAATCGAGGAACTAGATGAATTAGTTTATACTTGCTTAGTTAATTCAAACTCGTATACTAGTTTTCTTAATCAAAGGATAAAAGAATAAATTATTACTTTAATTTCAGGCACTTTAAATGAGTAAAGTATGAAAATAATTTCGGTCATAGATGTTTCAAATGAATGAGAGACTTAACAAGTTAATTGAAACTTATATAATTAATTTAAGGTCTTTATTTATAACTTAAATAAATGGGAATCATTTGATAGCCAATGAAACATTTTTATGTTTTGACAATCTCTATGGATTTTAAATTTTAATAGTTACTATTTTAAGTGAAACTCAAATGGAATTCTTTTGGAGATGACTTGGGTTAGGTTAACCCTATCTATATTGTTTCCTATTAATTTTCTACGTAGCAAACACCTAAATTCAAGGCACTAGATGATCAACTAGACCATTAGACGATTACTACAATACCGTTGTATTAAAATATTGGCATTTATTTGATTACATAAACGACAACAATCAAACTAGATGAATTACTTTACATTTGTTTTGTTAATTCAAACTTGTATATTAGTTTGCTTAATCAAAATATATAATAGAGAATTAGTTCAACCATAAATGTTTGGAATGAATAAAGTATAATTAAAATCTTAGTGATAAACATTTGTAATTAATGTGAGTCTTAGCAAGTTAATTGAAGTTTATTTAGTTAATTTGAGGCATCTGTTTATAAACTAAATGAATTATAATTATATGCTAGCCAACGAAGAATTCAACTATGAGTATGGAAAATCAACATGTCCTTTTATATTTTCACCCTTGCTTTTTTTTTTTGTATACTTTTAATTGATAGATCTATAGACTTTAATAGACATTGTTTTATGTGAAGCTCTTAACCAAATTTATTGGGAGATTACTAGGTTACTTTAACAATATCTATATTCTTTCCTATTAATTTATTTGCAGTAAACACCTCAATTCAAGGCATTAGATCTGTAATGTAAACCATATTAGAAAATTATTTTCTATATTAAAATATTGACAATTATTTGATTGCACCAGTGACAACAATTACTATGATTATAAGCTTGGATAAGAGATAGAGTGTTGTTAGAGATGGTGAACAGAAGATTATTAAAGCCAAGTCATCCATGTAATGTGCTACTAAAGTTGTCAAGTTTAATGCTTATATCATCTAAACAATACATTATTATACTTGTTTACTCAATTTTTCATAATAATATTATGAAGATATTATCTAATATGTGTATCGTCAATGTAATCAATTTACCAGCAAGTATACTAGGTAGATGTAATACAAATGTCATATCTATAGGGATTTGAAAGAATACACAATGTTTAAAAAGTGTTTGATTTTAGATAAAATAATGTTTACTTGGTGTAAAATGAAGTAAAGCTGATTTTAAATAAAAGAGTAGATTCAATATGATAAAAATGTGTGGAGATCATATTTCAACCTTTATTCCTCTTTTGGACTAATTCAATTTTTACTTATTTAGATGTAATACTCATGTCCTTGGAGTTCACTTAAAATATAACTCAAAATCTAGTCCTAGCATCTAGAGCCTAAGATTATAAAAGTCCAATATGATTCTTCAATAACTGTTTGAATAAATTACTTGCTTTAAGTGCAGGACTCTATAACCAGCTAGAGCCTTGGATTTATCCCAACATCTAACAGCAAGAGAAGAATTAATTGGAGCACAACTTGAAATCAAATCCCACTCAATCTCAAACCAGTGAAATAAGATGAATAATGAGTTCACCCAACAACAAGCACAAACTAATCCACAAACATGTAAATAAAAGCATACTTGAACAAATAAAACACTACCAATACAAGCGAGTTCAAAAGGATTACATCAGATCTCAACATAAGAGAGTTTAATTTCTCATCGTCGTTGTGAGCAACAAATATCTTGGAGTAGCCATAACTCTTTATGCTCTGCAATGCTATATAATAAGCACTAAGGTGGAGCTTTGTAAACCTTTAAAAAGTGTGCCAAGAGGCTCACACTAAAAGCTCTCTCCAAAAACATATCCAAAATAGAGGTGTAACTCTGTTTTTATAAATTTTCTAGGATAGTGCTCAACTACACACTTATGGCTTGACATCAAAGGTTTCCCTTCCATGTGGATTTTCTTTGTAGCTTAAGGCAATTTAGAGAGTCAAAATAGTGATATGGGTGCACGAAAGCTATGGAAAGTGTGGTGTATGGCTCAATTTTAATGGGATTATAGTGTAGATAATGTGTTGTTTAGGTGCTCTTAAGAGATGTTGGTTCATTTCTTAAGATAGGGTGGCTAGAGGAAACCTAAAAGGTGAGTTCTAGCATAACTTTCAAAGGTAGTTTTAACATGGGGAAGAAACCTCTATTATAAGTTTAGGTAATTCTAAAGGTGTCTCCGAATTGTAAAAGTAAAACCCTAATATTCTAACTTGGAGACCGACACAAAATCCTCTCTATTAGGAGGATGATACATGGTCACTACTAAGGAGAATCTTCTCCATTAAGAGCATGACACATGACCACTACTAAGGATGAATTATCTCCATTAAGAGCATGGCAAATGGTCACTACTCTTTCAAGGGTTAAAGACCAAGAAGCGTTGAACCTCGGAGAACAAGCCACTCTATGCACATGTTGACTACGAAGCAACTACAAAATGCTCCCCAAGCTAGGTCGTATCCAAGCCCAAAAGTCTATACTACTTGATCCAAATACAAGACCTAAATGAAAACTTAGACTACTTGACCCATTATACAAGGTTCAAAGGATAATCCTGTGCTACTAGACCATAATATAAGGTCCAAGATAAACCTACTTTGGCCTATTAATGATAAGAGTTTGGGCACATATTTCATAGATGACTCCAACTCTTTCTCAATGTGCTTGGTCATGACTAAAGGGTATGCGATCAAAATGAATGAGAATCTTGACAAGTTAATTGAAGCTTATTTAGTTTACTTGAGGTCTTTATTTATAAATTAAATGAATGATAATCATAACCAATGAAATATGTAACTATGGAAGAGATGGAGAATCAAACTATCTTTTTTATTTATTTTTAATTATTTATATCATTTATTACTTTTTAAAACCCCTTTGTTTACTATTTTTATGCTTCTAACATCATTCTACAAATTCTTATAAGTCAGTTTAATCTTATCCATACTCTTTCAATTAATTTTCTACGTAGCAAACAATCCATTTATAGGTAGTAGACAATCAGTATTGTGCAATAGACTATTACTACAACATTTAAATATCTATATTGATTTTATCGTCCAAACGATAGCAATGACTCACGTTGAACTTGTGGATTAAGGTGGTTAAACTATATAGACAGATGACCTAGGTAGTTTGGTGAGCTAAGATATCTCATTGATTTTTTATGATCATTTTTGTCCAAATTCCCATTAAACTTTTCTGTAAAAAGAGGTTTCCAGCTTTGAAGTAGACCAACGTCCAATATATAATCCCCAAATGAATTACTTTAAAAAAAAGAAGAAGTTGAATTTATGTAAAAGGAGGATTTAGTTGGAGTTCTTCATGTTTTGATAAGATTAGTGGTGCATGGATGGGTTTCTCTTATAATTAGTGATTGACCTTGATTAAAAGTTTTAATGTTTAATTTTTACGCAAAACCACAGAGTCATGTCTCTATTAGTACTAAGGTAATGTTGATAATTTTTTTTTATTGCATTACATTTATATAATAAATTTTATTAAAGGAATATATAACAAGTACACTTTCTTTCATCACCAATAACATTGACCTTTAATTAGTAAATGAATAACAGAAATACATTAGTACAAAAATAATATTTTAGGATAACTTATTATATTATTTGTCATAATAATAAGTGATAGAATTATAAATAAAATAATATTTTTTTATATTAATTCTAGTTATAATCAATATAAAAAATAAGTGGTATTAATTTTATAATAAAAGAAAAAAACTTTTTATACTAATTTAATATAAACCTAATTTACAATTTTTTGTAAACTTTTTCATTACCTATAATGACTATAATCTTCTTAAAAATTGAGACGGTTACTACACATGATAAATATGAATATGTTCGTGTTGAAATCATTCATTGTTCTACTTTTTGTAATTGCACACTCTCATTCTCTTAAAAAATTTCAAATTAATAGAATATTATACTTTCATTTCCTTACTATAATATTCGATGTATCGGTGTAAATTATACATCAACCTCATTAATTCATAATTAAACGAATTATTCTATTGATATTGATATGGTTTGTGATAGGAAATTATACGACATATTTGATAAATGTTTTACCGAATCTCATCATCCATGTTAAATATATCTGGAAAGTGACTTTTACACTCAAATTGGCAATAAAATAAAATATCTATACATACGTATAACGCTATCAAAATAAGTTGTAATTCATGAGCCATTCGATCCACCACAGGTTTGAGTCGGATTGAGTTTAGAAAAAAAATGTAATTTTTTAGTGAATTAGTTTTCAATCCGACTCACTTAGAACCCGACGCAACCGGATTGAATCCGTGGTGAGCCGGGTTGGCTCACCAACCCACCTAATTTAATTTAATTATTTAATATTTTATGTTTCATATTATTAGTTAGCATTTTTTTATTATATTGTAGATGGGGATAAAAAAAAAAAAGATGTTTCAAGAGGGAATAATATTATAGATTTATCTACTCAAGATTCTATATTATAAATGAACAAGTGATACAAAAATTATTTGTGCTTGTTTTTGCATTACGCATGATTTTTTTTATTATTATTTTGAATTGTCCTTTGGAGTTTAAGATCATTTATCATTTTAGAATGAAATTTATTTAGATTTAAATTTAAAAAATTATATTTTTTTATTTAAAAAAAAAAACTTATAATTAAGTAACCTAGTGAGTCAATCCATTTAATCCACCAACCTGTGGTGGATCGGGTCGAATTCAAATTTTTTTAACTCACTGATAAGTGAGTTAGGTTGGATTAGCTCACTAAGTGACCAATCCGTAGTGAACTGGGTCGGGTCAAGTCGAGTTATCCGTTTTGACAGCTCTACATACGTATGATACCTTTATATAGATTAAATATGACTTAATTGAGATTTTTTTAAATAAATTTATTCATTATAGAACAGTTAAAATATAATCTTTGGAATCGGTGTGTGGTATGTCTAATAAGTAAGGATAGTATTATGTTTTAATTCATATTAATCTCTATCATGATTATCATCAACAAAAAGTGGTTGAAATAAGAGTCGGAATATTCGAGTTGGACAAAATGTCTTATATTAAAAAATACTTTTTGAAAACTATAAAAAAATAAACCCTCGTTATAAATATTTTTAACATATTCTGTAATTGATGCTATATAAGATGAAATTCCATCATTCTCACAATCTAGATTCATACTATATTTTGTACAAATTATTCATTGATTAATTGAAGGGTATAAAACTTGCATGATCTGGATCACTAATTTTTCTACCCATACTTATTGGCATTGATGCTTCCTTGAGTCAAATCCATGCATACTGTGATGGATAAAGACGCACCTCAGGATAATTAATCATACAAATTCATTGAAAGGAATAATCAATTTCGTTGCAGGTCATGATCAGACGATGACATTCACGTTCTTATTACGTTTTCTTCACGTGAATTAGAAACTTTTAAAACATATTAAATGTATTAGAATATGTGAATAAATTTGTCCATTAGAAGTTAGTTTTAGAATAAATAAATAAATAATATTTTTCATAAACTATAATATATCAATTAATAATATAAAACTATTTCATGACACTATATATTTACTATTCAACCAGTATAAACAAAATATATAATTATTTCATTACATTTATCTAAAAAAATAGTATTATAATCAAGAAAAATTCATATATATAATCATGTGACCAGCGATATAATTACAAAGATTTTCAAAAAATAACTAATAATAAGTGTTAACGTAAAGTTACTATCATCGCTATGTTGGATTAATATGCACGTACGCACATCCACACATATATATTTAAATAAAATCTCAAAACAACATGTTAAACACATCAAACTAAACAATATCAATTAATGAATCACACAAAAAGACAACTTTAGACTCAATTAACTAGATCTAGGCATTGAGGTACAATTCATGGTGTTTTTTGTCGTTGCAGTGGCTTCTCGGCGGTTTTTGCACTAATGCATTACAACGGTTTTTGCACTAATGCTTTACAAAGTTCTTGTTAATGAGTTTTATCTTATCACAAACAACATTGGTCCATTTAACTGTCATAAGTACCATCAGACCGCTCTTAATGAAAGGACTTTCTCCCATTCTCACCACATAATTTATTCTACTTTACAAGAGTCTTAAATAGGTATTAGAGTATCAAGATAAACCTTTAGTACTGACTTCTTATATTAGAAAGTGGTTTTTAAGCCTAACTCAACCCCACAAAACTTGCTTGTAAGGTGAGGTTTGCTCCTCACTTATATATATATATATATATATATATATATATATATATATATATATATATATATTATAATTTGGTCTTATCTCTAGTTGATGTTGGACTTCCAACACACCCCCTTCACGCCAAGGTATAGACATCTCGAGAGTGAGAGTAGAATTAATGGGTGGCTCGATAGTGGCCCTACAATGGGTGGAACAGAATGCCCACATAGATCTCGCTAGAATAGGTTTCAACCATGGCTCTGATACCATATTAAGAAGTGAACTTTAAGCCTAACTCAACCCCACCAAAATCGGCTTGTAAGGTGAGGTTTGGACCCCACTTATATATTATAATTTGGCCTTATCTCTAGTCGATGTGGGACTTCCAATACCTTACATCAATGCACACACTACTAATTACTTCAATAGGATTTCCTTCCCTAGAAATCTCCCAACATCATCATCAATCATAGCATATCATAGTATAAATATATCATTATAACTTAAAACAACATTAATCAAAAGATCATAAAGTTGGGGAATCAAGAATCCCAAGGAAAAGATAAACAAAGAAGGTTAGCACTTAGCGGTTAATATGGTGTGCTTAGTTGTGAATCACAAAAGCTCTCTGACTAAAGGGCATTGAGCGGTAGAAAAACCTCTCAACGTCTTGTCATGATTTTTATTACTAACATTACATTTTCAACTTGCACTCAACGCCCCTAACTCATCGTTTAGTGTCATATGAGTGATTTTGCGAATATGGGATTTTGGGATTGTCAATTTGATCATATTTGATTATTTCCTAGTTTTTGGATCAAAATTAGTTTCAACATTATTTTCTAAGTGATACCATTGAGACTAATTACATAATATGAGAATCTCATATTTATTAATACAAATTTCAACTAGCAATACTACTAAATTCACATGTGAGTAAAAGCACAACCTTAGCTAAGCAACATTAACTCACAAATCAAACATGATTATAACTCCAAAAGTCCAACCTTATTTCATATTTTACCTTTCCAATTATGATAAATCACTATAATTTCAATTCTACTCCCCGTATGATTTTGTAGCCTACCAAAATCTATCTATTTTACATAACAAGAAGTAACCAAACAATCTTTTGACATGTTCATCAATTATATAGTTATAACTAACATTTTAAGCATAATATTTCTCACATAAACATAGCATTAAACTACCATTTAAATAAATTTCCAAATTTGCCAAAAATTTCCAAATTTCTCACATAATCTTTCCTTACCTTCAAACTCGTGAAAGTTCGACCTCAACCTAGAAACAATGAAAAAAAGTGATTGGATGAAACCCAACAAACCATGGATTAGAAACGAGGTAAAAAAAATACTCTAGGAGCACATGCAACCCAATAAAATTGCATGCACTACCCAAAATAGGGTGGGTAACGAAAGAGACTTAAATTTTTACATACACGAAAGGAGCTTTTGTTTTATTAGAATTGAAAAGGGCTTTGTAGTGATTGTAACCCTAACCTTCGATCAAAAAGAATATGAGATTTCAGAGTGAGAAGCTAAAGAAATAGTTTGAGGTTGAAGGAGAATATGCATTTGAGAGAAACGAAAAAGGGGTTTTATGTTTCTTTTACTTAACAATGGCTAGTTTGGTTTTTTTATTTAAAAAAAGTTTTATATAACTTAATAAGGGTCTTACATTCTCCCAAACAACAAAAACTTTTGACCTTGAAGATTACACCTACCAGAGCTCGATGTGGGTATGACTTCATCATATTCTCCTTCAACTCTCAAGTAGAGTTACCTATCCTCCTATCCCAAACAACTTTGACTAGACTAATGGATTTTCCTCTAAGTTTTTTTGTTTAGCATCCTCTATACCAACAGGTTGCACCCCCATAGAGAAATCTCCTCTAACTTGACATCCTCTTCCTCCATCACATGAAACGGATCAGACACATATTTCCTTAGCTAAGAGACATGAAACATTAAATGAAGTTTAACCAACTAAGGAGGCATGACAATCTCATAAGGCATTAGTCCATTTCTTATCAAGATCTAATATAAGTCAATGAACTTAGGAGAAAGTTTTCTTGAATGGATAGCCCTCCTCATACTAGTGGATGGGGTTACCCTTAAGAAAACATGATCCGCAACTACAAACTACAAGTGTTTTCTCCTTTGATCAGCATAAGTTTTTTGTCAACCTTACGAGGCCTTTATCCTTTCTTGGATGTTCTTCACCTTTTATGTGGTTTGCTTCAACAACTCAGGTCCTACCAACACTAGTTCTCCATCCTAATACCGGCATAAAGGAGTTTTTCATCGTGTTCCATGCAAAGCCTCATAAGGTGTCATACCAATATAGTTTTTGTAGGAACTCCACCAAAGGAAACATTTCATCCTAACCACTCAATTCATCTAGCACATAAGTTCTCAACAGGTCCTCTAGTAACTATATCATTTTTTACGACTGACCATCTATTTGAGGATGCTAAGTAGAACTCATCCTTAACTTGCTACCCAAAGTATCTTGTAGGGTCTACCAAAATCTAAAGGTAAACTGTAGATATCTATATGACATGATGCTAGAAGGCATTCCATGCAAACTTGTTATTTCCTTTACATATAGTTGTGCCAACTTTATCATAGACATCTGTTGACAGATTGGCAAGCGTACCAAATCATTCAAGTAATATAATTGGTAAAACCCAATATCGTTCTTCCCAAGAGACTCGAAAGGCTTTCTCGTTCACGTGAATTAAAATAATAAGACTTGAAAATAAAAATTAATAAATTGAGTAAGAGAATAAAATATGAACATGTAAAAGAGATTTATTCAAATGACAAGAAGGAAACAGTGAATGAATGGAGTTGTTGGGGGTTTACAATTTCATCCTTATCCGCTCTCTCTTATTTACTCCCCTTGAATTATTAGCTTGATTAATTAATTGTCATGCAACTTTCTTAGCCTACCCTTAACCCGATCCCTCGGCGAAAAGAGCCTAATACTAATTATTGGCTTGCTATCCCTAGCCTCCCCTAGCAATTAATACAGCATTATAGAGCAGAAGTTAAACGCAATTGATCGTCATACCCCTATCCCTAGGTGATATTGCAGAATCAAGAAATTACTCACCAGTTCATGACATTACTGTACGTCTCCGTATCAATAAAGACAAACAATAGTTATCGAATGAGTTAAACGATAAAGGCATTAAGCACAGATGAGAACCCAACAATTAACAATCAAAACATATGGAAACCATATAAATAATCAAGAGTTTCAATAAAAGAGAGTATCAAAAGATTACATTGTTTCCCCCAACAACAATAGGGTTTAGTTCACCATTTTCATGGTGAAACTAGATGAAAAATGGAAGAAGAATGGAAAAGCAAACCCTAGAAAAGATGAAAAGGAGCCTAAGCATCCAAGAGATCCTCTCCAGAGAGCAAAATTAGGTCTGGTCGTCCTCCCCTGTCAAAAGAATGACTCTGAACTCGCAATAGGTGTATTTATAGGTGAGGACCGCAGCAGAAAACAGGCCCAGGCCCAACGGACCACCCCCCGGTGGAACAAGTGTGTCGCCCGGCGGTTTCCCATAAACCTCCAAACAGCCCGGCGGTAAGGGTCACCGCCCGACAGTTTCCCTCAACCGCCCAGCGCCAACGCCAGTGCCTACTCCTTGCCCTGGACCGCCTGGCGGTGTAAGTTGTCGTCGAGCGGTGCGTCGACTCTTCAAATCTTCAATTTTCTTCTCTTTTCTTGAGTCTACGACCTTTATCTTCAACTCCATTCTTCACTTTCTCAAAATAGCTACAAAACAATGCAAAACAAGCATAATATCGCTAAAAACAGCTTTTGACTCTCTACAGACTCATTTATTGAGTTTTGCTTGATTCTAAGCTCATTCCAAGTAGTAAAGGGCGTAATTTGGTCTAATTTGACTTATGAAAATTACTGTTTTTCAACCTTCATCAACATCCTCATATTAATTGCTAGAAAGTGGCTACTCTTTGTCAACCTATCCACTATCACCCAAATGACATCATGACCCCTTACAAATCGTGATAAATTGCTAACAAAATTCATATTATTGCTATCCTATTTCCATTTTGGGATCTCCAACTATTGCAACATCCCACCAGGTCTTTGATGCTCCACTTTTTCTTTTTGATGAGTTAAACAAGCTCCTACAAATTGTGCTACATCCCACTTCATAAATGACCATAGAAAAACCTCCTTCAAGTCTTTGTACATCTTAGTCATGCTAGGATACATGCTAAAATGACTCTTTTGTCCTTCCTCAAGGATTAACCTCTTATGGTACACAAATTTTGCCTCTAAACCTCAACAAACCATCTAATCCCATCACAAACTTCTAAGCTTTGTCGGTGTCAAGCAACCCACCGTATTTTGTAGATTAGGATCTGAAAATTTCCTTTCTTTTAACAAGCTTTGAAAATCACTAGATTTAGTTAGGATACTACATCTCATAAAATCTTCTCCCAACACCACTTATATCTTTGTATCCCTGAACATTTTTACCTACCCACTCGTTGATCATCATATGAGAAACGTGCACTCTGTTTCTGAAGTAATAATCCTTCAAAACTCTGCCTCATATTCATCTTCTTCTGATCAAACAGATACTACAAACTCTTGCGGTTATTGAATACTTGGAATTGTTCACCATAGAGATAGCGCCTTCATATCTAAAAGTATACACCACCCCTGACAACTATAAATCATGAGTAAGGTAGTTCTTCTCATGAATCTTTAACTCCCTTGAAGCATAACATAGTACCTTCCTTTCTTATATGAGCACACTGATGCGTTATCGTTGAAGCTATAAAATTAATACTACTTTTCAAGGCAACTTCAGTATTGTCAATTAGTATTCAAGAAAGTAGATAGGCCTAAAGTAACCTTGAGTGGTCTCCCAATGAACACAAAATTGCTTTTCAATATTTGACTCTTATGAATGTTATGCAATGCTCAAGAATAAAAGTGAGAAACTATGCTAATAAAGTTAATGTTTGAAGAATGTTTGAAGAACAACTAGGAAACCTAGCAACAATTATTATGAAATAGGCTAATTTCAATGCTTTCCGAGATAGATTCATCATCATTTATCCACAGGTCATTATTCAATTGATTATTATTCGATTTTAAATTAACTAAAGTACATTCTTAATTAATTTAAGGGTGATCATACAATTAACCAAAGTACATTCTCAATCAAATGCAAGAATTTTCTAGATTATTCACAATGAATTCAACCAAAGTACATTCTCAATCAAATCTTATTGTGTTTAATCATGTTTATTCTTAAATCTCCTAACCAGATTAAAAGTTAATTAATCAAAGTAAATTCTCAATTAATTATAGTTGAAATTATTACCATCAATCAAAGTACATTCTCAATTAGTAGCAAGAACTCATTTAATCATATGAAAGTTCCTAAATTCAATAAAAGTAAATTCTCAATCAAACCTAGAAACCCTTGAACTCATATGATCAACACGCATGTAAATTCAAACACTTTATGATGCAGAAATCCTTACTTGTAACTTGATTAAGAGATGAAAGACACAGAAGAAGGATAACTTAAATCAATAATCAAAAGAAACAAATGTATTAATTCAACCTAACCATAGAATCCATAATGAAATTACAGTGCAATAGCCCTAAAATCTTAGCCCTCTATGAATGGAGTTGAATACATGGTAAAATAAAAGTGAGAGGAGTAGTGGATGGTGGATTCTAGTGGAGGAGTCAATGAATTAGATGTGATTTCTGCCTCACCTGGGTCTCTTTATATAGGGCTTGATTGTGTTTGGACTCTGAATATTTTGTTGATAAGATCTTTTATCTTATGTCTTCTAAATAATTAAAAGATTTAGATAATTATAAAAATATTTAGAAGATCTTTTTTTTATATTTCTATATTTAATTAAGTATCTTTAAAATATCAAGTGAATTGTCTCCTAAATTCCATTCACGCCCTTCTTAATTTTCCAAAATTGAAGAGAAGCCCAAAATTTTCCTCTATTTACACTTTAGCCATTTCTTTCTTTTTCAAAATTGTAATTTAAACTTTAATTCCTAATGCATCAACAAACATTAGACTATCTAAAATAATTTATGCAACTAAAATCACATTTTAAGCCTCTTTAATTTCCAAATCCGATAAAGTAAATCATCACATATCTTATTCAAATCAATCATTTAAGCACAATTATTCCACTAAAATTTTGAAATTAAGTATAAAATGTGGGCATAAATATGCACTCATCACATACAACCTAACGATTAATGAGAAGCATCATAGTAAACCTTAAAGGATTTCCTTATGTCAGGGCTATGCTGGAGCACTTGTCAACTTTCGCTTCAACTCTTGGAAACTTTCTTCACACTTGTCCATCAAAGCAAGCAATTGATATTGGTGATTTAGTTATTGTTGATAGATCGACAAGTGTACCGAATCGCACAAGTAATATAAAATGGTAAGACCAAGTATCATTTCCCAAGAGACTCAAGACACTAAACAGTTGTACTTTTGCTTAACCAATTAAGACTGAAAACAAATTGTTGGTGTTAAAGCATCAAGTATAGCCTCAACTCTCTTATTCACAAAACTAAATCAAAAACATGAGTTAAAGCAAGTTTTTGAGTTAAAAAGGATGCATTTAGATCAAAGTTACATTACAGATAACGGTATTTTCAACCGTTATCACAACCGCAAACTTAGAACTTTGCTTGTCCTCAAATAAAATATATTGTAACTCAGTTTTTCAGAACAAGTACTACAATGATTCAACCTTTTTTAAAACTTTTCCTTCCAGGACAAGAAATCACTTTTATCAACTCTTCATAAATCATGCTAATGAATGAGTTAAACACAACAAGCATTGAAATAGATTAATTACTCTAACAATTAATGAAAAAGCTTATATTATTGAGAATCAATTCAAATACATGAGATTTCACAAGGTTACATCATCCCCCAACAACAAATAAAGTTTAGTTCCCTATAGACATGGAGAAACTAGATGAACAATGGAGAAGAATGAAATAAAAGAACCCTAAAAATTGGGAATGGAAGCTCTCGCATCCAAATCTGCCTTCTAAGGGTGAAAGAGTGTGCCTTTGCGCTCCTCTCTCCCAAAGATACAAAACCTAGGGCGCTTGGGTCCTTTAAATAAAGCGAAAAAAAAAACAGAATGAAGTCTGGCCCAAGACGCTGGCGCTCAAGCACCCCATTTAGGCCTCTCAGGCGGTGAGCGCGGCTCTTCCTAATGCTCAAGCCTCCAGAATGGCGCCCAAGCTTCATGGACTTGATGCTTAAGCACCCCAAAGGGGCGCTTGGGCGGTGAACGACACTCTTCAGCGCTTAAGCCCCCTAAAAGGGCGCCCAAGCTTCGTGCTTCCCTCCTTTCTGGTGCTTTTCTAGGCCTTTCTGAGCTCCTTCTTCTTGACACTTCTCCTCTGTTTTCCATATTAATATCATTTGCTTCCAAAAACAAGGGAATTTAGTCATTATTTCATCAAGTTCAACCTCAGCTCTCTTATTCACACAACTTAACAGAAAATTATGATTTCGAGCAATTTCTAAGTAGAAAATGTTGCATTTAGTCTCAAAATTACATCACAGATAACAGTATTTTCAACCATTATCAGTTATGTCAACGACGCAATTATTTTAGAAATTTCTTTTACGAATCTGATATAGTAGCCCGCTAAACTCACAAAACTTCTTATCCCCATCATAGACTTACGTTGCTCCTAAATCAACACTGCTTCAACTTTGGATGGATCCATTACTATTCCATGAGTTGATATCACATGTCCCACAAATTGTACTTCTTTCGTCCAAAACTCACACTTAAATAGTTTGGTGTACTTCTTCTCTCTCGAGATGTCAAGCATTATCCTAAGGTGTTCAACATGTTTTTCATGACATTTGGATTAGTTTGTGTCAGAGCGACACAGTGGAATGGTTAACGCGTTCAACAAACCTAGAGGGTGGTGAATTTGTTTCTTATCGCAAATCATTCTTTTAATTATTTTCTTCTAAATATAAATTCCTTAAAAACAATTTAAACAAATTTGAAGAGTAAGGAAGAGGGAAAATTTCACAGGTAATTTTATACTGGTTCGGATCACAAAGATCCTATGTCCAGTTATGCATCATTAAATGAACAACGGTCAAAAACTTGATTGAAAATTCTCATAATTGCTCATGAAAATCGATTATGGCAAGTCATAATCGATTATCATAAGTGGTAATCGATTATCATAAGTGGTAATTGATTATCATGAGTATAAAATAAGGTTTTCTTATTCAAAGCTATTTTAAACGCACCCTAAGGCAAACAATACGCAAAATCAAGTATAAACCACATCTTATACATCAATCTACTAAAATACAAAAGCTTTAATATAAAAAAAAGTCTTCATGAAGATCTTCCTGCAATAAGAGCACTTGAGACTTGACTTAGAGACATGATCAAAATTTTTGTTCTTCAACTTTATGCTAACAAATCAAAATGTCTTCTATAACGACTACAACAAACTTATACAGGAAAAGTTGGAAGATCCTATTCGTATAGTCCATGAACAAGGTAGTAATTAGTTATAACAAAAAGCACAACTACATACCTCTAGTATTCATATCTAGACCTGAAGGTTGTCTTCTGCACATCCATAGACTTTACTACCTCAATCTTATATTTATATTTGAAAACACCACTGCATTATTTTCTTGTTGGTTAACTTGTTCAATTGCTTGTAGCCCACACAAAGCCTAGAACTACCATCCTTCTTCTTCACCAACAACAACGGTGCTCCCCACAGTGACACATTGGGTTAGATGAACTGCTTCTCCAACAACTTTTTTATCTACTTCTTCTACTCTGCCAACTCTGTCAGAACTATACGATATGGAGCTATTGATATTGATCTTGCTCATGGAACCTATTCAACTGAGAACTGCACTTCTCTTCTAGGAGGCTACCTTGGCACTTCATCAAGAAAAACATCTCCAAACTCACTCACCACAAGAATCTTAAAATCTTTATCACCCTCTTTAACTTCCAAATCGGTCAAGATGATAAAACATAGAGATCCTTCTTTGGTTTCCTTCAAAAATTGTTGAGAAGACAACAACTTTGATTATTCCATACTAGGGAACAACAACTTCTTCTTATTGCAATCAATAAGAATGTGATTAATAGAGGTAGGCATATAAGGTTGACCATGAACTTACACCCCTATACTACCACTAGAAATTAGCACATAACATAAATGTCTTTACCAAACCCAAAGCTAGTGTAGATACCACAAGATCATATTCTAACTCCTTCACAGGAAAACCCAACACTTGAACACAAGATTCTGACATAAATAATATATCGCCTAAGAGTCATACAAAACACATAAACTTCTACCGCATTCAATTATAAGGTTACCTAAACCAACTACCTCTACTAAGGTCATAGCATAAAATCTCCTTAATGCATAAGGTCCATCACCCACTAGTACAAAAACACCGTATAACATCGGTGTTTTTTGGCCTTTCACATTGAATTCGAGGTTGACATCATACCGAGAGACGTTAAATTCACGTTGAATTTAAAAAATTCGACATTATTTTCGTTATTTGACGTTCGACAAAGAACAATCTAACATTCTCAGTAAAGCAAATTGACGTCAGATATTGCTTTATATTCGACGTCAATTAACGTTAGTTAACGTCTAATTTGGTCAATGCACGACGTTAATCAATTCTTTTTTTTATTTTTTTAATTAATCGTGATCCTTTGTTATCCTTTTTTACAACTCTACGATACTTGAAAAGCAAAAAAAAAAAACAACATATGTAATCTAGTTTTTGATATTTTATACAGCATGAACTATGAACGTGTAGTATAGTATTGTTAAACAGTCAGCAAGTTTACCGAATCGTATCAAGCAATATAAAATGGTAAGACCAAGTATTGTGTCCCAAGAGACTCGTGACACTAAACAATCGTGGAATCACTTAACCAATTAAGACTAAAAAAATTATTTTGTTGGTTTTTAAGTGCAATAAAAATAAACATGATAACATGATGTAAAATTTGATCAATTGAGGCTAAAACAAAGATGAATGAATGATGTTGATAATATGAGATGAAGATGTTGTTGGGGTTTAGATTTCACCTACTTTAGTTTCATGCATATAAGAATTCGTCTTCTTCATTAGAATGTTAATATCAGTTTCTAAATTACTTAGAGTCTGATGTCTTGGCGTAAAAAGCCTATCCTTAATTATTAGACCACAATCCTTTGCATCCCTAATAATCAATTCTGCATTACGAACAGAAGCTTAAGACAACTAAACGTTTTATCCCTATGTCTAGGCAATAGTTCCTTCAAGTGAAATTCTTCAGATCAGGATTCGTAAGATATTTCCCAATACTCAAGTAAATCAAACATCAAACTATGAATGGCCAAAACATAATTAGCATTACGAATAAAGAAAATCACTAACACTCAATGAAAGAAGCATAAAATGTTTAAATCATATTCAAATACATGAAAGTTTAGAGGTTACATGTTCCCCAACAACAAATGAATTTAGTTCTCCGTTGTAATGGAGAACCTTGGCTTACAATAATGGAAGAATGAGATGGAAACCCTAGAAAGTGATAAGGATAGCTCCCACATGCCAAATCTGCCTCCAAAGGGTCGAAAAGTGTGTTTCTAAGCTTCAGTCGTCAAAAGATGCGAACCCTAGGGCGAGAAAGTCCTTAAATAGATAAAAATTCCCCCATAAGCCCAAGTTGTTGGCGCTCAGCACCCCAACTAAGGGCAAGTAGGCAAAATTACGAGAGAACTGGCGCTGAGGGCCCTGGTTGAAGGCAAGCAGGCGTCCTGCGTCCTACATGACCTACAGACTAGCACTCAACGCCCCTCAAAGGGGAAACTAGGAGTGGTTGCACGAACATCACCCTTGAGGGCCCCTGAAGAGGGCAAGCAAGTGTCCATGCGAGCCTACTTGCGCTAAGGGCCCCAGAAAAGGGCAATTAAGCGCCCTGCGCCTTCTTTAACCTTCTTCTCTCGTGCTTTTGTTGTCCCTCTTGAGTTCCAAATCCTTGATACTTTTGCTCATCTTACCAATAACCTACAAAGTTGAGGGAATATAGTGATAAAATCATTAAGTATAACATTTATTCACTTATTCACAAAATTAAGCTAAAAACAAGAGTCCAAGTAAGCTTCTAAGTCTAAAAGAATTTATTTAGTATCAAAATTGCATCACAGGTAATGGTAAATTCAACTGTTATCAAGTATCAACAACAAACAACAACAAAAGACAAACAACAACAACAAAAGACAAACAACAACAACAAAAAAGTTCAACAAAACAACAAAAAAACAAGTTCAACAAATTAGTTCTTCAAAACGAAAATGAAAACGAAAACCAACCTTCAAAAGGTGGGTTCGTCGGAATAAAGTGTTGCCACGCGTGCGATAGAAAGCAAAATGGGCCTCTGAAGGACAAGAACACGAAAACAATCGGTCAAAACAAACGAAAATCATACCTAAAGTAGTTAATCAACATGTATTTATCTCAAATGAAAGAAAGATTACATGTGATGGTCATCAAACTTCGTTCGACAAAAGCTTGAGCAAAGAAGAGGGTTTCGCGCGCTAAGATAAAGTGAATGAATTTTGAACCTCCCACTCAAATTTTTATTGATTTCACTAACCTTTTGACGTCTAACTATAAGGCATTCGACGTTTTATAACCTTTTGACGTCTAATTCTAGGGCATTTGACGTCATATGTAAGTAAATTTTCACCTTTGTGCCAAACATTTTCGCAAAATTTACTGAATAGGATGTCAAACTTCTCAATATTCGACATCTTATAACAAATTAATGTCGAATTACAATTCTAAATGACGTCTAATAATTGCATTTATTTACAAAAGTGCCACCAGTCATTTTTAATGTTGCCTATTAAGTGGTTGGACGTTAAACGTGTGACATTATATGTTGTTTCTGTACTAATGACCTTTCTTCCTTTCTTGAGACTGAGGCTAAGTTTTTGCCACTGTATTCCTACTAGAAGGACAATCTCTTGCATAATGTCCTTCCCTCCCACATAATATGCATTTCTTATAACAAACCAAGCATGGGAACTTTCTCTTCATATAGGGTCCTCCATAAGGATAACATTATATCTTATGGTGCTAATATTGCTTATAGAAAGAAGCTCCCCTAGATCCTTGAGGTTAGAGCTTTAATTAAGGCTTCTTCCTCTCTTTGTGTCTAGGCTTAAACATAGATGGTCCTCGTCTCTTCACTGTTGTTCTTCCACTTTAGCCTTCAACTTTTCCATCAATTAACTTTGTGTCACCTCTCAAGTTTTTCTCAAACTTCCTGCATATTCATTCATTATCCTAGAAGCTTCCATTTATTGTAAGGTCATTTGACGTTATTACATCATGGCAAGACTCTATTATTGAAGAGTCATTGCCATGGACTCAATTGCCCTAGTTAGATTAGACATATCCGAGGTTGGAAAGGGAGAAAGAGGTTACAAATAGTGTTTGATGAAAATGTGTTTAATATTATAAACTATCTAGAATAAAGTTCTTTTAAATTTTTTATCTTATAAATGATATGTTACTAAAAAAGAAAAGGCTTGTGTGTTAAACACTTAGTATCATGGAAGTATCAACCTTTATTCAAAAGTCTTGCACCATATTAGAAAGACGTTAAGAGATAGGAAGAAAATCTTGGAATGTTTCCTTAATGCTTTTTGCTCTGAACAAGTCGTACATGTCATCTCTTCTAAACGCTCTATCAAACGGACTAGTCAAGTAGACTAATGTTGAACTTGGAGTGGGTAAATGCATTATCCATGTTGGATAGTTTCTAAGGGAGAATTGGACGTAGCTCTGTTGAGTGAACTAGTATAAAAGTATGCTTGTCTTAATTGTTTTCTTTCCTAAACGCTTTTTGAAAACTTAAGTGTTTAATATTTATTGCAGACTATTTGACCCCTGCATAAGAGCTTAAACACTTTTTTGCAAAAAGTATTTTAAAACTCTATTCAAGCCCTCTTCTAGAGTTTATCTTTTGTTTCAGACCCCTTGTCTCTCTGACCACATAACTCATTCTACTTTACAGGAGTCTTGAATGGGTATTAGAGTATCAAGATAAACCTCTAATATTGATTTCTTACATCAATCTGTAGACTGTTAATTACATCAATGGGATTTGGTTCCTTGGAAATCCCTCACATCACCATCAATCATACCATATCATAGTATAAATATAACATTTATAACTTAAAACAACACTTATCTAAGATCAAAAAGCCATGGAATCATGAAACACAAAGAAGAGAAAAACAAAGAAGGCTGACGCTTAGTGGTGAATAGGGTGTCCTCAATAGTGAATCATAGAAGCTCTCTACTTAAACACACTAAGCGATAGAAACCACTGCTCAGCACCCTATCACGAGTTTTTCTACTGACTTTAAATTTTGAATTTGCACTCAATGCCCTTAACTCGCCACACAATGCCATATTAGTGATTTTGTGAATCTGGTATTTTAGGATTGTCAATTTGATCATATTGGTATCTTCCCAATTTTTTGGCTCAAAATTAGTTTCAACATTATTTTATAAGTACCACATTAGGACCAATTACACAATCCAAGAATCTCATTTATTAACACAAAATTCAACCACAAATACTATCAAATTTACATGTGAGTAAAAGAAAAACCTTAGCTAAGAAACATTAACTTTCAATATAAACATGATTATAACTCCAAAATCCCAACCATATTTCATATTTTACCTTTCCAATTATGATAAATTAGTACAATTTCGATTCTACTATCCACATGACTTTGTAGTCTACCAAAATCAATCTATTTTATATAAGAAGAAGTAACCACACAATCTTTTGACATATTCATCCATTCTATAATAGTAATTAACATTTTAAACTCAAATTTTCTCATAGAAACATATAGCATTAAACTACAATTTAATATATTTCCCAAATTTTCCAAAAATTTCAAAATTTTGAAGAAGAACAAACATGCAATACCATAATTCAGTCAAAAATCAACACTAAGACACGATCATTAGCAATCCTTACCTTCAAAGTAGAGGTCAAAATTCCAAGAACCCTAAGCTCCTTCAAACCTGCAAAAGCTCAACCTCAAGCTAGAAACAATAGAAAAACGATCTGACTAAACACAATGAACCACAAATTAACAAGGAGGAAAAAACAAAGACTCTAGAAGCACATGCAACCCAAAAATATTACATGCACTGCCCAAAAAAGAGTACGTAACGAAAGAGACTCAAATTTTAACTTACTCGAAAGGAGTTTTTGTTTGATAAGAATTAAAGATGGTTTCGCGACAATCACAATCTCAAACTCTAATCACGAAGAAGATGAGATTTGGGAATAAAAAACTCAAAAAATAATTTAAGGTTGAATGAGAAAAACAAAAAATGAATTGTTTCTTTACTTAACAACGACTTATTTTTTATTTTTTATTAAAAAAATAATTTTATATAACTTAAGAAAAGTATTACAAACAATTACTTATATTATAAATAAATTAAAATATCTTTTTATCCATATTGTTCTAAATCTTCACTTTCATTTATATATTAAGTAATTTTAACCTACAAAATTTCTTTTCGTTTTCATTAAAAAAGTTGAATAAATGATTAATTATAAATATTAACATATTTTATTTATAATATAATAAAATATATATCATAACAAATTAATTTTTTTAACTTTATTCTAACTACATTAATAATTGAGGTAAGTGGACACACTTAAAAATATTGATATGTAATGATATTTTAAGGAAACCTGCTATCTTCTAAACATAAAATCTTTAATGGTTTTTTACATTAATGTTAATTTTTTTATTAAATTTATATAAATAGTTATTAAAAAATTGTTTAAATACCTTAATTTTAATTTAATTCAAATATAATAATATTATATAAAAATATAATATTTTTAATATTATATGTAAAATTTAATATGTTCGTACACGTCCTCTTATACTTTCTCTTTCTGTATAGACAAATATTCCTTTTTCCTTACACATTTTGTTTGTTGTTTTCTTCTGCTTTGAAAGAGAAACAATGTGTCTCTGAATAAGAATATTCAAACATCACGCAACTATAATAACTTTTATTATAGAGAAGAATTTAAGTTTTGTCTTAATATTCTGATGAAGATAATAAGAAACAAGCATGAAAACTGCAATGCTGCGCCGGAATTGCGTGGAGAATGAATAAATGTTAGGTTTCCTTTCCATATTATCTTTTTGCTTAGAAAATAAAAATTCTAACTGTAATATGTGAATGAGAAAATTCTAGTTGCATTTGTTGAAAAATGATAGGGTTTTGTTAATGTGACATAGATATGTACTATGACATACACGTAATGTGAGTGACGTCATATAATGATTGAAAATTAAGAGAAAAAATTATCAAATATTAAAGATCACATGTGAAATAATACTCCTTTAACTACCACAATAATATTTAATCTCTGAGTTAATGTATTTTTATTATTTAATGAAGAAATCAAAGTCATAAAATACATATCATAAGTGGAAAATGAAATTACGACGTTTCAAATACTAAATAAAACTATATACATTATTAGAATTAATAATATTATACGAGGATATTTATAAAAAATTAATGCATGGAACCTACAAATGGAATATTAGAGTAGATAGATGTTTTAAAATTTTGAGATTGGTTATTTTATTTTAAAATATAAATAAGTCGATATTATAATGAAATCTGTGAAGAAATTGTTAAGTTGAATGTTACAGTTGTCTTTGATAAGTGAAATGGTGGTTTGAATGTATTGTTGAAGTTACCAAATTGTTATAAGTCTTAAATGGTATCATTATAAGGAATGGGCAGATATTTTGTCTAGAAAAGGAGGTTTGAGAAGTGTATTATTGATATGTTGAGTTAATAATAATTATAGTGATTTTAGACATTTAATAAGTCTTTAATAATTTGTTGTTGAAGAAAAAGAACTGATATGATGTTTGGAATGGAATGTTAGTCAAAATAGTATGATTTTAAGGTAGTTTTTAAGGTGCTTTAGGGGTTTTAGTAGGTAAAAATCTAAGGGAGGCAAATATGATATAAACCAAAGTTGTTATGTTTGTTTTTGGATAATTCAAAACTGTTTTGGACATTACGAATGAGAAAAAATTGATGCTACAATCTTAGGTGATTGATATGTTGATTTTGGCTTGGTTTTAGCTAGTTTTAGGGGTTTTGAGGAGTGAGATTTTAAATTAGACGTTCTGGTAAAATTGTGATGGTTGGAAATATGTTGTCAAGTACAGTAGGACTTATTCAAGCTAGTTGCAGAGATTGAGTGTTGCAAGTGATAGAATTGAGTTTAGGCACTTTTAAGTTGTTGAATTGGTTTGATACATCTAATTCTCATCCAAATGAGCAATATAGTACTCTATTTCATCTATAAACATGTTTTTGTATCAATATTAATGTTACAAATTCTAAATTGATCATTTGGATATGTCTAAGATGCACTAAAACCATAAAAATCAGGTTGTTGTCAAAAACTGATAAGAATAATCGATTATCTCACTTAATAATCAATTGTTCCAATCAGAGGGTCATACTTCCTTCAAAGCTCTCACCAATAATCGATCATTGTTGTACTGGACGCCATTGCACCAGTTTTTAGTGGTTTTCAGGATTCTGGATGTCCATTTTGGATGTTCTTTAGGTCGTTTTGAGGGGTTTTGGACCCTTCAAAAGCTGTTGGTGAAGGTTTCAAAGATGTTTTCCTTACCTAAATATGTGTATCAAGATACCATGGAGAAAGGTGTTATTGTGTGATTGACGACTTGTAATTGTGTTTCTATTTCTTTAATGCATGATCAATAGTCTCAAGTATTGTTGTACTATGTGAATGTGAATTAATATCAATGGTTTCAAAGGTATGGAAGAGAGTTCCAAGGAGGAACTTCTAAGTGGTAGTTTGAGTATTGTAAGTATGAATATAGGAAGCTCAGTTTTAGAGTTCATCTTGACATTCTAATGGTCACACATTCTCAAGTAGAGAAGGGTGAGGCATGTCGTGAGAATAGCAGGAGGTCCTAGTCTAGGGGCTTTACCTTGGCCTAAGACAAGTGATAACGGACTAANNTTGTGTGGTAGCTTNNGGTGGGNNANNTNTTTCACCACAACAAGTGCATGAACTGCCATGGCTCAATATTCATACTAATCTGGATGGTCAAGTCAAAAGGGTCGTCATGCATAAAAGGGGTTGTTTAGTTTGGTGTGCTATATGTTGTTGTGTGAATGCTAACATGTGTTAATATATCATTAATTGTTGTATTCTAGATTACCTTTTTTCTTATATTTATGCTTGTATGTTCTTTTCTTCTTCTCTTTGCTATGATCATCTGGTGGGTGTGACCAGAGGGTGATGATTTGCCGGCGGAGCAAGCTATTGGGGGAGATGTTTCTGATGCTCCGTTACAGTAGTAGTAGATTTATATGTTTTTAGCTTTCTTCTATTTTGTGGTTGAGATAATCATTCTTGTATATAGTTTTGTATAACTATGTTGTATATAAAGTTTTAAATTTATCGTTATTTTGGATGACCATAAATTATACTTTATAATCCTTCTTCCAATTGATATTTTATATTAAACGTATGATGACTATTATATAGTTTATGTTATATTTTGGGATGTTACAATATTAATATACTTTTATAAAATCTAAATATACTATAAATAAATATATTAAGAAAATTAAAAATGATGAACATAAGTATTTGGAACTAAAATATGTAAGTTAAATGTTGAATATTTACATAATACACTTTAAAGATATATTTCTATTTATTAAATTATTGATTTATATGTTCAAATACTAATATATATATATATATATATATATATATATATATATATATATAATATAATATAATATAATATGTATTGAATGGGAAACCCAACTACACATCCATTCATTATTATTAAACAAAAAATTATATATTATACTAAATTATAAGATCATGATGAGCAATGAATTACGATGGTGGCCAAAGAGATCATGTAAGCTTTTTTCGTATTTCTATTATTTAAAGGCTTATTATGGAAACATTTACTTTAAAAGGAAAAGGTTACGTCAATTTTTACTTAAGATAATTAATTATGCAGAAGGAATTTCTTTCTGCACCCTTTATTTTATTCCTGCACCACCATGTTTTGTAAAATTCTAAAATGACATTGGATGAACGTAGGCCATCTTTAGGTAATAGATTGTGAACACTAACCACATCTATGGAGGTGCTGTTCTGATGCTTTGAATGAAAAGAAAATATTAAGAGTTTTAATATTTTTTTAATCAATAGTAGTTAAGTTATTTTCATAGGACTATGCCGGTGCAGGAAGAAAATATGGGTGCAAGAAGAAAAATATATAATTATGAGAACACTTACACAAATCATAGGTTAGGCCCACGCAATGAAAATGACTGTTCATCATAGATCCATTATCTGACTTTGGGATTTTAGAGCAAACTCCTCGAAAGAAGAGGCTTCTTAACAAAGTTATTCCTATTGGCACACCCGTTGTTTAGCACTAGCACCTCTTGTTTAGTTTTTCATTTTAAGGATGTGTTTTGATCTTCACTCACAATTTTTTTTGTAGCAAGTTATCATCGCGCAGTTTTACTCGATTTTGCTGATTGTTAATTCTATTTTTAAGAAAAAAAAAATATTTTTCTTTTTAAATAAGGTTTCTTCTTTTAATTATAATTTTTTCTTTCTCCAATCAGCAACTTTTAGTGACAAAATTTTTAATAAGACTTACATTTCAATACAAAAATGAAAATGTATTTTTCTTTGCATAATTTATCTTTAAAAACTTTTCCACAAAGCAACATTTAATGGATTCACAAAGATATATGATTTAAATAAGATGGCTAGACGCTGGATTTTATAAAAAACGTATATAGGAAAACATTTCAAAGAGAAAAACTAACACAAATTTTATATTGATTCACTCAAAGTGAGTTACATTCAGTTCTTCCTTAAGAATACTTAAAGAGTTCTACTAATTTTTAAGAAGATTACACAAGTTTTATCTCTCCAAGTTTACAATGAGTATTAGCACTACTATTGGTTCACCAAGTCAACATGACTAGTCCAAGTTTAACCACTCCTGGTATACAAGTGTTCTAACCACTTCTGGTATCAATCTTGGACAACTTTCTAGAATGTTTAACTCAACTTAGCTAAACGCTAAGTGCTTTAATTCTCTTCAGAATATCCAACACAACCAATGTTATGAGTGCAAACACAAAGTAGGAACTCCTAGAGAGAGGATAAAATCAATACAAAGAAATATAAGATTTGCAAAGTTTTTTCTCTTAGAAAATTAGCTTTATACAATATATGGAGAGAATAACAACAAGCTTCTATGAGTGTTCAAAAGTTATCTATGATATCCTTCTTGTCTCCCTTTCATGTGTCCGTCTATTTATAGATTTCATTGAGAAATGTTTCCTAGACAAAGAGGTTGACTTCATGTTGAGTTGGCATCCCTTTTAGGTGAGAAGTCAAACTCAGGTATACTTTGCAGAGGTACAATGTTTTGTCATATCTTTTAGCAAAACATAGCTTTTACAATGTGTCAAAACTGAAGTCTTCAAAGGGAGCATTCCTAGAAAGGTATTTATATTTCTCAACGTCTTTATCATGTGTGCAATGATTATGATAAAGCCTTTGTACTTTTATAATCTGCACAAATATCAAGAACAAGGTATACAAACATCGAAACACTTTATCGTACATGCATTAAGTATTTTGAACGTTGATAAACGTTAAGTTATATTATGCATTCAAAACATTTGATCATTAGTCAACTAATTAATAAATACATCATTTAACAAAACATTCAACATATAATTATCATATGGTATAAAACATTAGATGCTTTATATTCAGAAAGTTGTTTGCGATTTGTAGCGTTTAACAGGCTTTTCTTAGACTATACATTTCGTAAGACACTTGCTTGAATTAACCTTGTTTGATTAAAACATATTTTAAGATTCAGTGTTAGCATTGAGATAGACACTTTTATTTGTAAGAATCTGTTGTCCATTTAGATTATATGCGTTTGAAAGCGTTATTTATAATTCATTGCTTATCATATTATTCTTTAGGAAAGATGCTTTCATTTCTTGAGATACTTTTAATAAAACTTTGTCCATTAGACAATATTGTCTAGAAAACGTTATCGTAAGCTTGTTTCCGTCAAGAAAGGATGTTCCAAAATATATTTCTCTTACATGTTGTTTCTTTAAAACAATATTTCGTTTAAAGCGATATTTCGTGCTTGTTTGTTAATTTTCAAAATTTGAGTTGTCAGATGATCTAGTCTCTAGATAATGTTTTCTTAACAATAATAAAATACAAGGGTAAAAGTAATTATTTTTAATCTTATTTTATGTGTAAGAAAAAAAAAGTAGCAATTATATAAATATAGTTTATGAAAAAATTAATTTTAATTTTTCCTTTTTATTTTGTAAAAATAATTATAAAAAAAAATTGTGAAGCATTATCCATGTTGTATACTATGATGAAAAAAGGTATATTATATTTTGAAAGATAAAAATTGCATTTAAGTCAGATCCTGTTAATTTGGCTTATGATATCCATGTGTACTTCTCATCTATAATTTGAAAATAAAAAAATAATTTGGCATGAACTCTAAATAGAATGACTACAAACTATCTCTTTTTGAAATAGTTAGATATTATGTCATATCTATTTAGTTTTACCTTTTTGGGTTTAATCAATTTTCATTCAATTATTTGTAAGAATAAATATTAATTATTTTTTAAAAATTAAGACACAAAATTAATTTAAGTATAGTTACTATGTTGTCATAAAAAAATATCAGAAAACAAAATAACACTCTTTTTCAAATGTTAGAAAAATAATGAAACAATTAAAATATTAAATGGATTAAAACTAAAAATGCTTATTTATTGATCCAGATGGAAAGTGGCTTACTTGACAAATTTATATATTATCGTATACTTTACAATCTATAGTGGAATAATGCTTGTATTTTTATTTTTTTTTTTTGAGTTATTCTGGTACTCAATTGTCAAGAAACTGGATGATGCAAAGTTGGCATGAAGAACCTTATCTACGATGACAATCCACACACCGTCATACGTTTCACTAGAGCTAAAGATGTTGATATCCAATAATATGTTGGATTAATGACATCCATTACTACTATGTTGGATTAATTATACCATTTATTGAATTATAACTATATATTATTATATTTATTTGTATTCATTAAATTGTTTATATTTAATATTTATCAAGTCATAGTTGTGCTTATGACAATGTATGATTTATAAGGATAATCAATTATTTTTCATAACTGTTATGTAAATGTTATTCATTAATATCAATAAAAATATAAATAAATGTCTTCAATATTATATATGTCATTTTGAATAATTAAATGATACTTTGTGTCAAATTAAAGATTTTGAATGTAAACATAATATATTATTATAAGTTTTTTTTTAAAGAATTTTTAAATGGTACTTAGGACAAATTAGATTGAAGAAGGAAGTTATAACAGAGGTCTATCTCTTGAAACATATATGAGAAGAACTTGAGAAAAAACATTTACAATTCAAAGGATATATGCAAGGACAAAGATCAAAAGACATTTCCTTAAATCTTATAATCTTCCATGAAGGAGTGAATTTAAAGAATATGAAGTATGAGCACAATTGAAGAATAATTTAGGAAATTAAATCAATTATAATTTTATTTTAATTATATAGAATGTTAAATTCATTCGGTAAACCAATTTGTGTTCATTGGGTGAGTGAGTTTCGCTAGGCAAAAGTCTACATCTATAATTTTCATTTTCTGTTGTTTTTATGCATTTTTAGGGTTTCTAGGTTTTCTTAAACTGATATGCCTATATATAGAGGTACCAAAAACTAATGTAAACATTTTTTAGTCGTATTATATGCATTTTCATTCCTTTTGAGAGGATTCTCTTGGTTCTTGGATTAGAACTCTGATTCTTATCAAAGATTAACATCTTTGTGATGTAACTTTACTTGACTTATTAATATGCTAGATTACGGCCTTCTCATCCCTGTCTTATTCCGCATTCTTCTTTGATTTATTTTTATTTTGCCTCTTAAAGATTCAAATTTAGAAATGATCGTGGACACATATTCTATCTATAGCAAGGTTCTAGTTTAAATATCATCTTTTATATTATTTTTCTACCATATTAAATAAAACCAAAATTTTAACCAATTTTGTGAATTTTTAATTTTTTCATGTTCTTCATCTAAATTGTGCATTTCTACATTTGATTCGTGAAAATTATCTATTTTTTTATTTTTCTGTTAATGGTAGTCTCAATTAACTGTTTACCTTGACTTTGACTTTACATGAGTTTTGGTGTTTGAAAAACAATCTATTTAGCTTTTTTGTTTGAGTTGAACTATAGAATTGAAAAATAAAATAAGAGTGGATCCAAGTAAAAAGGAAACAAATATATATTGAAAGAAAAGAAAAAACAGAAAGAAAGTAAGGATCCAAAAGTAAAAGAAAAAAATTATAGAGTTCAACACAATTATTATGCTAAACTATTGTTTATAATTATTAATTTATTAAATTATATTATGTCTTGTTTTAAAGACTTACCATTGTCTCTTTTAACTCCTTTTTACTAGTGCAGAAAGGGCTTTAGACGTCTGTTATTTTGGACTTTTAACGTCATATCCAGAACCGACGCCTATATTGGTGACGTTAATCGGAAGTCGGACTCTGGAGGTCCGACGTCGTTATAGAGGTCAATTAAGTTCCATGTTGGACGTCTATACAGACGTCGGTCCATGCAATTAACTGACGTCTAAGGGCACTATAAAGACGCCAGACATGGCACTAACCGACGTCTAAGGGCACAATAGACGTCTGATATGGCATTAACCAACGTCTATTAGGTATTTGTTGTATTTTAATGCAGTTTTGCTCATGTCTTTGGGTAGCGTTGTAGCACCTCCTTCCTTTGCTAGCTTCTTCGTAAGAAAAAATTGCGTCTTTTGCATCTCTCATGGCATTTCAACCCAAAATAGAACCTGGGTCATTGCCTAGTTCCATTCCAACGCCAAAGAAAAATAATATGGTGACATGGAAACTAGGCAAGGACCTAGGTTCGGCTTTAGGTTAAAATGTCATAAGAGATCCAAAAGACGCAAGTTTTTCTTACGAGGAAGCTAGCAAAGGGAGAAGGTGCACTACGCTACCCAAAGACACAAGAAAAACCGCGCCAAAACACAACAAAAACTCATTTTAATCGGTTCAAACGAAAGATAATACATCAAAGATTACTTTAATTGGAGTAAACACAAGATTAAACGGTTCAAAAGAGATCAAACACACCTGGAAATGCAATTTCGTGGAGAGAAAAGGCGAAGGAAGATGACGATGTGCACGTAACTGCTAGTTCGTAACGTCTTATCTAAAAGAATATTAGACGTCGGTTTCCCCAGCAATTGACGTCTATTGTTGAATATACATCGAGGCTCTTACTAATGAGACGTTCAATCGATTTTAAAATTAATATTCGTGGTACATATAGACGTCGGATGTAGGGGGCTCCGACGTCTATAATCGCATATAGACGTCGGTATGGCGGGATCTGACGTCTAGATGGCAGAAAGAAATGAGTTTTCACCTACCTGACAGACATATAGACGCCGGTTAGGGGGGCACCGACGTCTGTAACATTAGAGACGTCGGTGTCCCTCCTAAACGACGTCTATATGGCGGAAAGAAATGACTTTTCACCTACCTATCAAACATATAGACGTCAGTTAGGAGGGGCCCCGACGTCTAGTATGTTATAGATGTCGGTGCCCCTCCGAACTGACGTCTATATGCCCACTTATTTACGAAAATGTCACTGGTCAATAATTTACGTTGGGTGTTTTCTAGCCTGACGTCTTTAGTGTGACGTTAAAGCCTAATTTCACACTAGTGTTGTATAATCCTATTATTTTCTAATTTTATTGTTTTGTGAATTATATATATATATATATATATATATATATATATATATATACACACACACACACACATATTGAGTCAAGATTTAGATCTCATAATGTTTTTCACATTGTTTGTTCACTCTTTGTGTAAGCTATTGGAGTTTGTAAAGGGAATTTGAGTGGTAAAAGGCAAGAAAGTACATAAGAAGCCTATAAGTGTGATACAAGCATGAAATTTGAGTGAAATACTTAGACGGGTGGTGTGGATCTAAATATATCATGTTATTTTGTTTTCTTACCCTTTCGCAAGATTTATCAATATTGAACAATGCGACATGTTCTAGCAGAGGCATCTTTTTGGAAGTTGTATGTTCGTGAGGCCTTGGTGGAGAATATAAATACCTTATTAGAGTCTAAAATTGTAAAGTTGAATGGTAAATTTATAGTATTAAAAGGAAGCATGGGCATGACAAAAATGTTTTTCCAAGGGTTAAATCAAGTGTTATATAATGTTCGAAATATGATTGTTATAGGCAAGAAACTCATTAGTTTCATAATTAGAATACAAGTCCCATGACTACTAATGAAGACCTCACAACTACATTATATATTTGAAAGAGGAGGAAGAAAGGACTTTGCAAAAATTAAATGCATTGAAAAGAAGACAACAGAAAAAGCTTAAAAGAGCATAAGAGAGAGAAGTACTTAGAATTGGAAGAAAGAGAAACTAGAGGAAAAGAAGAGAAAAAAAAAGAGAGAGGGTGAAGAAAGAGAAAAAAGAGCAAAAAGAAGAGAAAGAAAAAAAGCGGAGAAAGAAAATAGAGAAAAAAAAAAGAGAAAGAAAAGAGAGTGAGAGAGGAAAAAGAAAATAAAGAAAGAGAGGAGAAAGAAAAGAAAAAGAGAGAAAGAAGAAAAAGAATAGAACATTCTAATTTGTCATTAAAAGAAAATAATAAGTGACCTTATTTTGTTTTGTTGCCTAAGATTTGTTTATCAAGGAACCATGTCATCAATAATGAAAAGAAGACAAGATGACAGAAAAGGAAGACACAAGTTTATAATGCAAATAACTTGTGTTTGATAATTTGTTAACTTGTTTGACAATTCATTTGGATATCCAAAGTCTTTCTTTTAGTATGGAGACAACTTAGAAATATATGCTCATGAGTTAACATGTTTGACCTTCTCTAAGAAACTTACAGATAATCAAAACCATTCTTATAGTTTGATTGCTTACATTTGAAATATTATTTTGATCTTCTTTGAGAATTGCATCTTTAATTTAAAATTGTTTGATGATATTTACAAGTGGATATTTGATCTTGGAGGTAGACCTCCAAATCTTTGATGATAAGAGATTAGTCTCTTCAAGGATCCAAATCTCATTTTAGTACAATATGTATTTTAGACTATTTTATATTTGTGTCTTCGATTTATGTTTGTGTTTGTGAGTAAGATCTTCTAGAATTCATGTAGAATTTAATTCAAAGAGAATGATAAAGAATCTTCAAGTGGTACAAATTTGAGAACAAATCATTTTCAAGAATGAGAGTATAATAAATTATATATCTTGAAACATATATGAGAATTGAAGGAAGAACATTAAAAATTCAAAGGATCTATTACAAGATCTGAAATCAAAACATGTCTTCTTGAATCTTATAGTCCTTCATAAAGGAGAGAATTTAAAGAACATGAAGATCATAAGCATAATTGAAGAATAATTTAGGAAAATAAATTGTAATTTTATTTTTAATTTTACATAATGTTGATTTCGTTGGACGAGCCAATTTGTGTTCACTAGGTGAGCAGGTCTCATTGTACAAAAGTCTGCATCTATAATTTTCATTTTCTATTATTTTTTATGCAGTTTGGGCTTTAAGTTTTATTTTAGAGTTTTTAGGTTATGTGCCTATATATAAAGACACCAAAAACTAATGTAAACACTTTTGAGTCCGATTATATGTATTTGTATTATTTGAGAGAGGATTTTCTTAGTTCTTGGATTAGAATGTTGATTTTTATAAAAAAAATTAACATCTTTATAGTAAATATTAATCTTCTACAATGTGACATTTCCATCTTAATCCTATTTCGCTTTCTTCGTTTATTTACTTTTGTTTTATATCTTGAGAGTTCAAAATAAAAAAAAAAAAAAAGCATATATTCTTTTTAAGATTCAAATTCAAAAACAAGCATATTTTCTTCTTTTCTAGAAAGCATAGTATCAGTTTTCATCAAAAAATTTAATTTAGATATTTAATATATTATATTTATAAAAGCAAATCTTACCAAAAAAACATTTACTTAAAGCTAATAAATAACATAATAAATAATATTAATAATTTATTTTATTTTTTACTGTAGATTACTTTTGACAAAAGGAATAAATGCATATTCTAACAGCAAAAAGTTTCATATTGGAACAAGAGATGTTTGATGTGTTAAAATATGTACAAGCGAAATAACACAAAATCATATTTTAGAATTGAAAGAGAAGGAAATCCGAATAATATTAAAAATATTTTAAAATATTAATTTAAAATATTTTTGGTATTTTTAACTAAATAAAATTCAAAGGTATGATTCCATTCCATCAATTATTTTGAATCCATTTTATTATTTTACTTTGGTTAATCGTATTTTAAGAAGAAGAGTGAACACTCGTCTGTATTATTATAATTTATAGGCTTTTATTTACTTATTTGTTATTCACATTTAATATTTATTTATTAAAAATGATTTATTATGATTATATTTTTATACACTTAAATTAATATAATAAGTATATTATAATTTTAAAGTTTAATTAATAATTTGGTTTCTACATTTAAGCCATTTATTTGCCTTTATTTTATATTTGTTTTTTATTCAATTGAGTATTAATATTTGCTAACTATATTTAATGTGGTCTTTTCTATTAAGATGGCATCAACATCTTTTGAACATGTCATGTATCAAAATCTAAGTATATCTCAAATGTGAAAGTCGGAGTCATATATTATTTTAAACCACTTTTACTTTGATACTTGATACTCTTTCAAATAAAAACTGATCCAGATTTTGACATTGTTAACGACAATTTAACATAATGAACCTTATCAACTCTGTTTAACAAATATTGAATCAATTAATTAAAAAACAAATATAAAGATCAAAACTAATTAAAAGTCTAAAAATATAGACACTAAATTAATAATTTTAAAAATTAAACAAATAAAAATATTATTATATTCTAAATTAACTTTATTGAAACTTTCGACATTTTAGACAACCAATACCATAAAATAAACATCAATAGAAATAGAAAAAAAAAATATACTAAATAAGTTTATTTTTGTAGATAAAGAACACATGAAACACAAGGCAGCATCCATTCATTGTATTTTGTGTATAGTAAGAATCCTCTTGTGGAAAACTTTCAACATCTTTTATGCTGAAAAACTTACTTTTTTTTCCCTAAGAAATCTTAAAATTTTATCGGCCATTAAATTCAAATTTTCATTCTATCAATATCAAATTTTGATTCAAATCTCCTGAACTCTAACTCGTGATCCTTCAACAAATTAAACAAAGCTATCCGGTAAGGTTCTTAACTTTAATATATATATATATATATATATATATATATATATATATATATTCTACTAGTATTCTTGTACACTAAGTTATAGGAGACAATATATCCGTCTCTGATATCCTTGTCACTGTGAACATAAAAAAATGCAAAGAACACTAAAAAGACGAAGTGGAGTGTGAAAAGAAGTGCTGTCTCTATTTTGATAGTCTCCACTTGAATGTGTGAACGATGTCTTTGGCGGGCCATCGCAGAGAAAAAGGCCCAAATAACGTCAGGAAAAAAGAAATATATATATATAGAAATCAAACACTTCCATATTGGAACAAAATCAACTTAGTTGCAAATGGACTCTAACCAAGGTGACCCCTTTTACGATGTTGAAGTGTTTGTCTCAAAAATGGTTTTGAAAATGTAATAATAATAATAATAATAATAATAATAATAATAAATAAATAAGTAAATCATGCAGCAGCATTATTTATTTTGATGAAATTTAAATAAAGTATAAATTATTAAGTTGAAGTTGAAGACAGAAATATTAATGAAAGTGGGGTTTGAAAATATGTTGTGCATAACTGTTATAATTGAAAGCCACGTGTAGTTTTGTAAAATAAAGGCAAAAATGATTTATGGTTTTATGATGACATTAAAAGGAAAAGTTTGAAGCTAATAAATGTTTTATATTGACAGAAGACGTAGGGCATGCATAGATGTAGGACAAGAAAATATTAATGCTTGATGAAGGACCATGGCACTTATAGAAACCATACTTACATCATAAATGTTGTGTTAGGGATATAGATATCTGTTTCTAGTTAAAGTATGGACTTTAACACCTCTTCTCTACTTTTTCACATTGCAATGGCTTTTATTCACACCTACTTCAGACCTATCAATAGTAGACAAAGACTTTAAACCATTATACAACTTATTTTTATCTGGCTATTTAATGGTTGTTCAATTTTTTATTTTTTATCAGTTTATGTCTTCCTTCATTAGAAAACAATCTATTTTGATTTAAATAAGATTATTGTTGAGAATTTTATTTATAAAAAAAATATCTTCAAACAAAAATATATGCATACATAAGGGTAAAAATAAAAGAGAAAAAAAAAATAACCGTTCATACTAAAAATTGGGTGGTTCAATAGCAGCCCAACAACGGATAGAAATAAAAATGTCCAAAAAAGAATAGATATCGTTAGGATAAGCTCCAATGTGTCTCTAATACTATATTAGAAAGTGAGTTTTAAACCTAACTCAACTCCACAAAACCGATTTGTAAAATAAGGTTTGCACCTTACTTATATATTATAATTCGGTCTTATATCTAGCCGATGTGAGACTTCCAACAATAACTATTATTATTCGAAATACAATTCTTCCGACAAAAATCATAAACTTTAATATAATTTCTCATACAATATTTTGGATGAAAATTGTAAATTTTCTCATATAATTTTTTTGACAAAAATTATAAAATTTGTAATAACTTACAACTACCCAACCTCTTATTATCCAAAATTAATAAATTATAATGATTACTCTCATTATAGTTTTCTTTTATTATTTTCTTCATATTAATCGATATGAGATTTTGATTAATACTCTTTTGGGAATCAACCATTATCATGAATGTGAAATAACTTTCTTCATATATTTATCATATGAAATTAATTAGAATAATGTGTACTATTGATTTACATGCTTTATGATATATTTTTTACAATTAACTAGTGTTTGTGGAAATTTTTTTCTTGGCTTTAGCTAATCTACCATCTTAGTTAATTTGAAAAGGAATAAATAAATCAAACGTGATTAGTTAAATGTTCATTTAAGCTCGTTAGTTAAGTAAAACAAGTTAAAGTTTATAGTTAAGTCTAACTACTAAACAAGTGAAACTTAAATTTATAGCCTTAATTAATATTAATAGTTTGTATTGTATGAGTTCAGTACAAAGTTTACTTAAAATCAATTTTCTATAATCAAATGTTAACACCCAACAGTTACTTAGTATATATTTTAGGAATCATATACTTTAAATGGAAAGTGACTATATATTGTATATTTTAAATGAACAATTGTAAATTTTCTTCAGAAACATGATAGTCATTTCATCATAATCCAATAAATTTTAAATTTTATTGCAGTACTTACAGTAAATCAATAAATAACATTTTCTTCAAAGAGAAATTTAATTAAAACAAAAAATAACATTTTATTGCAGTACTTACAGTAAAAATCAATAAATAACATTTTCGTCATGAACTATTCGACGCCTTTAATCAAAACAAAAAAATAAATACCCAAGTTCAGCAGAAGATTATTCACCGATACTGAAAGTCAGATATTAAGTTACAAAGTAGGAAACACATTTTAATTCGGATTCTTATTTTAAAGTTGAACTTAACTTTTATAAAAAAAATAAATAAAAGAAATATTTTGATTCAATTCAAACAAATATTAATTATAATAAAAAAATAAAAGAAATATTTTTGGAAGATAGTAAGGGACGAAAAAAGAATTTGAGAGGAGGGAAGTACATAAAATTAAAAAGTAAAAACTCAGACGCGAAGAAAGTGAAAATTAGGGTTTAGAAAGTATTTCGACCTTTACAACTGTCGAAAATTTATTTCAAAAAAAAATTATTTGCAATTTTGCTTAATAAATCACCGAAAAATTATTTTAAAAAAATCAAAACTTAATTACGGTTTTTTATTAAAAGTGTTGGAAATTAGTAGAGACTTTTAAAATCACCAGAAAAAAACCTCTCTTATTTTATGTTATTTTGTAATATTTCTTCTATATATACTTTTATGGTGATCTTTATTTATTTTTCTGAGAAGATTCATTAAGAAAAAACTACACCAATGTAATTTAAATTTATTGTGAATTTAAGTATCAGGATATAATTCCGAAAGGGTTAAATATGTTTCTATCCTTAAACTTTTAGTGAAAATTGGAATTAGTCCTTCTTTAAAATTTTGGCCTAATTTAGTCTTCCAACTTTAGAAAAATATGAATTTAGTCATTTTAACTAAATTTTGTTAGGTTTATTTGATGTTTCAAACGTGTTTCTCAGTTAACATTGAAACAAATTTTGAAGAGAGACTAATTTTGTTAGGTTTATTTGATGTTTCTAAAGTTGGGAGACTAAATTAGACCAAAATTTTAAAGAAGGACTAATTCTAGTTTTCAATAAAAGTTAAGGGACCAAAAACATATTTAATCCATTCTAAAATTGTATGCAATATATATATATATACACACATAAATATGGGTGGAGATCATATTGACTAACAAAATAATATTTTGGTTAGTTGACATAATATAGTTGATAGTAGAAATCATATTTAATCATAATAAAGTAAACATTGTTCATTAGTTGTACATTTTTTATTATTCGAAAAAGTTCTAACTAATTTGAGTGCAGATATATCTTTGCAAGTATATTATGAAAGGAATTAAGAAGAGAACATCTGAATGTAGAACATAAATTTTGAATATGTAGTATATTGTGAGAAAGTTTATTATAAAATGAAAAGAGAAAATGAAATTGTGCATATCTATGCAACTTAAACACTCCATTGATGGATAGATTGAGAAGTAGTTCATTTATGGAGTGTATAGTGTGGTTTAATAGATTCAGATTTGCTATTATTAGAAGTTGATGGCTACCATTCAGGGATTTTATCCCTTTATTCCAACTGATGTGAAGATGCTATCTGAATATGAGGTTTGTGGGAGATGTACCCTCCATGTGTGGGACAAGGTCTAATAATCTCAATCTAGAACAATCATGATTTAGAAACAAAATTGTTAAAATTATTAAAGAAATATTGCAATACAGTTATAATTATAAGTACCTTTTTTTCTTTGGTTATTAGGGTGAAATTTATGTAAGTTTTTATTTTTATTTTTAGTTATTTATTACTTCTTAAGTTTAAGAAAGACTAAAATTCTTATTATTTGGTTATATTCAATTTGATTTTTTAATAATTTCTTTTTATAAATATTTTCGTTAAATTAACCTTAACAACGTCTTTGTATTTATCACAAGAATATTTAAAATTTTTATTTCAATTTTTTGTTTATCACATATTTGATTATGATTGTGTTCATGTGACAATCGTGACCATATCAGACATTACTCTTCATGTAATGTGGCAATATTTTATATTCAATTATATTTAAATTTTTTATTAGAATGAATTCCAACTTTTTAAAAATTAGAATAATATTATTTTCTTCAAAATGAGACAAAAATAGTGAGACCAAATTAATAATTAAACATAATTATAATTTATATATAATATATTAAATTACTTCCTTTAAAATAATTTTTAAATTTTAATATTTAAAATAATTTAAAATTTATATACTTTTATAAAAAAAAAATTCCTTTGTTTAAAAAAATTATATTTGAACTAATTTCGACAAATGTATTTTATTTTGTTTGAAAAACTGTCTTTCAAATATTAAAATTCAAACAATTCAAGTGCTTCTTTATATAAAGTTATAAGATTGGTTTAGTGTTTAAAATTGTAATGGAGGGTAAGAGAGGTTAAATTCAACTTTCCATTTGTTAATAAAATAGGTGTCACTTTAGATTTATATTTTTTAATCTTTTAAAAATAATTATAAGTTTAGAATAATTTTTTTTATTGAAATTGAAGATATAAAAAATAAAATTAATTTTACTATTTAAGTGAGTTCAACCCTTTCCCATTAATAAAACTAACAATTAATATTTGTTGATCATAAAAAAAAGTATCATTTTAATACTAAAAAAATTATAAATTTAAAATAGAGATATTTTTTTATGAAATTAAAAATATAAAAAATAAAATTAATTTCAGTGTTTAGGTAAGTTCAACTCTAACAAAACTAACAATTAAGATTTGTCCATAAAAAAAGTGTTCCTTTAAATTTATATTTTTAATATTAAAAAAGTTATAAGTTGAAAATAGAAATTTTTTATTGAAATTAAAAATGTAAAAAATAAAATTAATTTCACAACTTCAACTCTCTCCACTCACAAAACTAACCACTAAGAAAAAAAAAGTTAAAATAGACTAAGAAAACTAAAAAAAAAAAATAAGAAATAAGAAAATAAAAAAAAAAACTTCAAAAATAGACTAAGAAATTGAAAAAGTTAAAATAAAAATTAAAAACTAAAAAAAATAAGAAATAAAATAAAATATTACAAATTAATATATAAAAATAACGTTAATTGCAAAGATTCAAAAAATTTAGAGAAGTAAGTTTTGATGGTAGTATTTAAAGGAAAATTTCAAATCATGTCCCACTTCTACAAGCACTATCTCTTTTCTAACTTTTTGAAATCTTCTTTCCTCCTCTATCTCTCTACACTTCTTCTACTTCTCTCTATAAATTCTCATCTTCTTCTTTTGATCCTCGTTCAGGTAACGTCTGAGTATTTCTGGTGTCAAACTCTTTCTTTTAACGATCAACTTGTTATTTTGGAGTGGATAAGTTCAACTCCTTCATTTTTTAAAATTTCTACAATTTTTGTTACATGCAAACTTTGTTCGACTTGCATGTGCTCATCTACCACTCCTCTAAATTTGTATTTTGTCTTTGATCTTCTGATTGGTCTCTTTTCACCGATCAAAAATTTATAGACTATCATAAAAGCCACTTACGGGATAGGCAAATACTAAGAAAGTAAATAAGTTGTCTAGATTATTCGAGGTAAGAGAAGCTAGTAATTTAATTATGCTCTTCTGTGTTTGAAATATCTTTTTGGATGTTTGCATGTATGAATCCTTGAATGACTGGATGAAAATTGTGTTTGAATTCTATGTATAGCCGAAATCTATGAACTGGTTGGGTTTTCAGTATAGTGTTCGGTCTGTTATATCCTAAGGAAGTGAATGTGTGAAATCTGTCATGGGATTCGTTTGATTTATGCTATAAAGTTTTAGGTATATTTGGATAGGTTTGAATTGATTTGTAATTCGAGAATTGAAGATTAGAAGTTGGTTAAGTTAGGCATTGTTCATAATTCCGTATAAATTCTGCAGAATCATGTAGAACATCGAGTGGTTACGGTTGACCGCTTGGTTTTGTTCTATACTCTCCTTTACTGGATTCGGTCTCCTTGGAGTCCTACCAGTTCATGACCGTCCGGTCTTAGAAGGTTGGGTTTCCTAGTGTAGCGCTCGGTCTTATACTAGCATTTATGCTAGTACTAGCACTCGGTCTTGGTGGTGCTTAGTCATGTATTAGCAGTCCTCCTCACTAGTATTCGATTGTAATAGCTCTTGGTCTCTATGTAGTACTTAGCTTCGATCTTATTAATGTTTGGCCTCTTAGGGGTCTTATCGTTAATGACCGTTCGGTTACCTTTTCATGTTCGGTCTAAACTACTAGTGCGACTTAAGTTAGTAGTGTTCGATTGAATGTTGTTCGGTTCTCAAAACTTCCTTTCAGCTTATGTTTGAGTCTTACTTGTAAATGATCGTTCGCTCATGTCCATAGTTGGAGTGATATTTTCCGTTCAGTCCCCAACGTTCACAGAGTTCCGGCCTTGTGAGTGAAGATATGATTGTTGAATAAAATTATACGTATATAATGATGAATATGTTTTTAAGTAATGTGGAATAGAATTCCAAGGTCGAATGTCTCATGGATAGTTATTGAATTGTAAAGTATGAGTGTGAATATCGTGCTAAGCTGGCGTTCATCCTGATATTCTGTGATTATTCATTCTCAAGTAGAGAGGAGTAACTCATGTGTGAGAATGACAGGAGGTCCTAGTAACTTGGGTGAGTTATAACGGATTAACCTCGTGTGGTCGCTGTTGAGGGCATCCCAGCTACTACACCACCCAGGTGCAAAAACGTCGTAGCTACACATTCATACAATCCGGATGATCAAGTCATATGTTTGGTCTATGCATGAGTTATTATGTTCGGTCTATGCATGATTAGATGTTCGTTTTATATATTATTGCTTGCATTCAGACTTGACATGAGGTGGTGTTTGGTTTATTATTGATTGAACTTGTGTGGAATGTATATATGTGTTAGTAATTAAATTACATTAGCTTACCCTTATTTCCTGTTTTGTCCATGTTTCTTATTCGACTTTTCTTTTGCAATGATCACATTTGGGTGTAAGCAGAGGTAGAGGAATGCTTAGTGGAGCAAGCTTTGGAAGAACGAGAGAGACCCATAGTTTAGTATTTTGCCGTTGTATCTTGTTAATAGTTTGGTATAATTGTTCGGTTTATGTATATTACTCATATAACCGGTTGGTTTCTATGTTTGTATCAGACTTAAGGTACTGTTAAATACTTTAATAACTCTTAGATAATTGATCTATCATATGGTTATATGTGATCAAACTATAATATAGTTTATACTATATTTTGGGATATTACATTAATTTCAATATAATAAAAAAAGGTATAATTGAAATATTTTAACAAAAATTGAAACTTAATTAAAAAAAACAAATTGAATAATTAAAACAAAAATATAACTAAATAAAAACTTTGCCTTTTAATAAAATATCAATTTCTTTTGCGGTTCCATAGGAAGATATATCTTAAGAGAGATGTCCATTTATAAATAATAAAGACTTAACCTACAATTACAAACTCTCACAATTCCGTAAATAGAAATTTTTCAAAACTGATGTATTAAAATATATTAGTTTCGTAAATATATTTATCTATTTTTGAATGACCATTCTTAAGTTTAGAAAGAAAACTCAAAAACAAGATTGAAATTCAAAGAAATTATCATTCATTTATGTATTTTCATATGTGCATTATATTAACAATGTATAAAACGCATGGTGATTATTATAACAAGTCTTAGTACTCTTCTAACATTATTAAAACATTGCAGAATGGTCAACGATGGAAGATGATCAATTCTTTGAGAATTGGTAGGAGATAAGAATTCAAGTTTTCTTCTACCTTACTATATTTATCTAAACATAGAATACAAATATGAAGATAATGTGCAAAATGTTTTTTTTTTTTTTTTGCTTTGTAAGATATAGAATCTAAGTTTGTTTCATTTGTTTGTGTATTTGACCATCCGTTGTTTTGGAACAAAAATGCTTAATCATATTTCCAATTATTTCTATGTGCGTGCATCGCATGGAACCTTGTACTTTTCAACAATTCTTAGTACCTTGTACTTTGGTTAAGAATCATTTGGCGTTTTCCATAATCTTTGGGTAACTAACTAATTTTATACACAAGATCCGTTGAGAAAACATATTTAATGGAAAAATGTCATCTTTCGAAAATAATATGAGAATAAAATGAGTAAATAACGGTTGTTTGGTATGGTGAGTACTCATTATCTGTTTAATAATCCTAAATAACTCAATTTAATATAAATAAAATATCAAATTCATTTTCTCAAAAAAAATCTCATTTAACTTTTGTACATGAAAAAAAATCCCTAAAAAAAACAAACAAACCCATTATATCCGTGATTCGAATATAGCTGTACCAAATAGATAAGATGAAGCTAAATAAAATATGCTTTACGTGTGTTTTCTTACGTTTATCTTTCTTCTTTTATTTCATTCTGTATAATATTATTATGTTTTCTAATGATTTTTCTATTCAAAGATTTATGTGCAAAGGTAAAAGAATAATTTTTTTTTATCAGCAAATATGTGAGAACTCAACTAAAACTCATTATAAATAAAAGACAACATCAAAGAAAGTGAAATTTTGGTAGTGTAATTTGTTTCTATGAAACTTCAAATCTATAAAAGAAGGAAATGAATATCACCAATCCAAGGTTTGCCTTTTAATCAAATCATAGTTAGCCAATCTATCGGCAGAGGAATTCTCCTGTAGATGGGAGAAGTTTTCAAGAACACATCGAAACAAAGTTAAACATTTTCTTTGTTTTTCGCTTTAGCACCAATTCATTTCATATGTGAAAACAAACATGTATTATAACCACGTTAAGCCACATTATCTTCCAACGGAATACGTTTCCAACTTTCTAGGAAAAAAAATTAACAAAAACTTTTATAATCACAAGTGAAAAATGGGTCAATTATATCATATGATTTATATTCTTGTTACACATAATCAAATATTAAAAACCCTTGGGTGACAATTTTGTAAACATGAGCAATTGTTTTATTTTTGACACTTTTTAGTTCAATGTAAAAAGTTCAATTGGTTCAATCTAATGGAGTAGTTTTTTTTAAGTTTGGTTCTTTAAGGTCATCAGATATATAAAGTCTCATTTATGTCAAGAGTATAGAGATTTGATGTAAATAAGATCTTTTATGTCTAACCTAAAATGATTAAACGTAAATGAATTTTTAAAATGTTGCTTATAACTTTTCTTCTTCACTTCTTCCCTCTTAAAAAAACCCATGCATGTGACTTCTCTCTTCTCCAATGATGATCCTAGGTATGGTAGAGGCTCCATTGGTGACCAAAATAGCTTATTTCTTCATCTTTATGGGTGGTTTCTCGTGGGGAGTGCTTCTGCCTAATTGATTTCAAGTTCAACATTGAGGTTAGTTTTTTAAACTTCCACTTTGTTTACACTAAAATTGTAATTGTTTTTGCGAAGCTTAATGATGTATTCTTTTGTTATTAATGGGTTTTTCATGGTGTTTTATATGTTTCATGATAGTTGTTTTGATTACATTGGAGTTTCTATAGATCAAGTATGTCATTGAGGTAGTGTTTTATATCTCCATGGTTATTTTCTGGGATCTTAATCATGGAAATGTATGAATGTCTCCATTATGACTCTCTAATTTTGCATTGTTGCGAGTTGTGTTTCAAGTGTCTAGAAGTATTTCAAGATCTGCTTTTAAGATCAAACCAATTTAAAAAAAAAAAAAAAAAAGACACTGAACTCTTCTTCAATAGAATAAGCGGGTGGAGCGTTTGTAGAATATTCTCTGACACTTAAGTCAATGTTCTGAGTTACAGATTTTGGTAGTCAGTGTTCTGAGTTACAGATTTTGGTGCAAGTATGATTAATGTAAAAAGTGAAGTCAAATAATATTTATAAGAGTATTGTATTAATCATGGGCCCTTACTTGGACAGGCGTTGATTATGGGCTCATTGGCCCATTGGTCCAATGGCCATTTTACCTTGGTGATGTGCATTTAGTTTTGACTAAGTTACGTAATATAGTGATGTCTTTGACAAGTAGGGATAGGTACTACTAGGCAGTACCCGGTTCTAGTGAGGAATGCGACTATCAATGGATGACACCAAGTCTTTGGTTGGGAGAACATAGTACTTGGGATGCAGTCCTCAGTTTTCAATAGACAACTTAACCTTTACAAAATTTTCGATAATCGACATGCAACCTCTACTGAGGATGAGATACCCAGTATCAAGAATTCAATATGAGATATCTAGTTTATATTTAGTTAATTAATCATCTTTAAATCATAGTTAATAAAAACAAAGATCTTCGACATGATACAATACAAATTTTACTCACTTGAAAAATCATTATTTTTTTAACAAAATCTTTAACAATGACGTTACCGTCTATTTTTATAGTCGCAAGGAAAATATCATAAATTTGGACCGAAAGTTCTAAAAGATTAAATCAAATGTTATAAAATTAAATATTCATATCACCTACAATTAAATATATAATTTTTTCAAACATTTTATAGAGTTAATTGAGACTCCATATAACTTCAAACTTAACTAAACTTAAAATTATATACTATTTATTAGCACATTCCTCCTCCAATTATACGTAATATTTTTTTCAATGAAATATTAATTCATTTTATTCTCAAGAATCTAAAACTCAAACAGCAATAGAAGTTTTCATATATTATAAAAAAATTTCTGTAAATATTTGTAGTATTCTAAAATTCCACGTTAACCTCATTTTTTTTAATTTTTTTAAGAAAACTCCCAGAAAAGCTATGAAATATAAAAAATTATAACTATCCACAATCTAATTTGATGGATTGATGCATAAATAATCTATAAACCTTTTTTTACTGGTTGACTACCATTAAATAGAATCAACCTATTCAGAAGTGACTTTAATTGATATTTTAATAAAGAAAAATATGTAAAATAAATTCTCTGGTGTACTTTTTCTTTTCAACAAATAATAATGGTCAAAACCAAAATGTAGGTTAGAAAAAGAAAAAATGTGTTGAATTGAATGAAATAACTTAGTAAATAGCTAAAAGAGAGGGTCAAGGAATAAATGATCTCATCAATATCAATTTCTTCAAACAAGAAGACAATGAATGTTCTAGAGAGTCAGCGCGAAACAATTTTTCTTCTGACCTTATCAACCACAAATCTTAGTCCATTCAGTCACCCTGGTCAAGGTTAGTATCACACATAAGTATAAATATGAAGTCCGTATTAAATAAAAATAAATGAGATAAAAAACTATATAAAAATCCACAAATACAACATATTAAGGTTTTAAATTAAATGTTTTATCAATTTCATTGTGTTTTTGCTCATCTTGAGAGAGATCTCACTAATGTTTTTACAGCTCAAATTTTCGAAAAGTGATTAATCAGATCAAATTATATAATTTGGCAAATTAATCCGGTCAAATTTTCCAAATAGTAACTAATATATTTTTAATTATATAATTTGGTAAATTAAGGATAAACTATAAAAACTGTTTCTACCACAATTATATCTTTGTAGCTATACATATCCTGAGATTTTGGGTTTCTATTATTCTCGAATACAATTTCTCACATTCAAATATTTCTCCCAAGGTCAGTTCACACTGATTTACATACCATCTGCAATGTTGGTTTTTGTTTTTTTGAGAGCAGCATAACCAATATTATAAACATTGGTTTGTAATATATGAATTGCTATGATGAAAATAAAAGCATATTTGAAAAAAAAAAAAACATACTATCTAAACTTTTAATATTTTTCTTAAAATAAATAAAAGACATACTCTTATTTTCTTTTTGGTTTACTTTTTATCTTTCTATTGCTTTTTTTCTTATTATCTTCAAGATTTTGTCTCTTTTAAAAACTTTCAATTTCTTTAAAAAAACATAATTTTCGTCCTAAGTAGAGCTGTCAAAACGGGTAACCCGACTCAACCCGACCCAGTCCACCACGAGTTGGTCACTTAGTGAACCAATCCAACTCGACTCATTTGTTAGCGAGTTAGAAAAGTTTGAACCCGCCTCGACCCACCACGGGTTGGTGGGTAAACGGGTTAGCTCACTAACCCATTTAATTAGAGTTTCTTTTTTTTAAAATAAAAAAAATTACAAACTTTCTATATTCAAATTTAAACAAATTTCACTCAGAAAAAATGATGTTAAACTGAAGACAATTCAAAATAATAATAAAAAGTAAATATAATTCAAATGTCATCCAAAAACAAACACAAATAACGTACAAAAAACCAGCTCCTTGATGAATTTCAGTGAAGAAGTGAGAGTGACAACATCGTAAATGAGCAAGTTCCGTGAGAGTGATTTGTGAGAGCAGATGTTACTTTTTTGGTATACACATTTAATCAAGAGAGTATTTTATTTTTTAAGGTTTCATAAATAAAATAATAAATTAAAAAAATAAAATTAGGTAGGGGGTTGGCGGACCAACCCGACCCACCACGAGTTCAACCCGCATGAGCCGGGTTTAAATGAACCGGGTTGAAATTTGACCCGCATAAAAAAAATTCAATTTTTTCAAACCCAACCCGGCCCGAACCCGTGGTGAGCCCAGTTGACTCGCGGGTTGTGACCTATTTTGACGACTCTAGTCCTAAGAGATAATATCAATGTTTTCACTTTGTTTTCATCGAGATGACATTATTCAAATCAATAACCACATTCAATAAATTATCTATTTTAAAGTTTAAAACTTCATTACCGTTTTGTTTTTAAAATAATATATATTTAAATTAATTTTAACTTTGACGACAAAGACTATTAGATATATCAAAATAGATTAAACACATGAAAATTACTAGCGCTTTAAAACTTTTTTATAAATAATTTTTATTATTACTTTGTAGGAGTTAGATGGTTTGTAAGAGTAGTTAAACACTTAGATTTAAAGAAAGTATTGAATGAAAAACTTACTTAAGCATAAAGAGAGAAAAACATACTTTGATGTTCCTTAAAAACCTTTTAAGAGATTTCACTAAAAACGAGTTTTATCACTTCTGGTTTACAAACTGACCAATCTGGTTAAACGAGTTTCACTACTCTTGATATCAACACTAGACTAATTGTCTACGACGTTTAACTACAATGAATTAAACTTTATAAGTGTTTGAATTCACTTCTGAATCTAATAACAAAAGTGTTTTTTGAAATCTTACAAGACGGAAGATAACTCTTTCAGAGAGGATATAGAATATTACAAGGAACATCTAAAAACTCTTAAGAGGATTTGTTTTTCAAGAAAAGTCTTTAGAGCTTAGAAAGAGAACAAAGAACATATGAATATTCTTGATAGAAAAAGTTCTTCATTTCTCTTCATGCAAACTTATTTATATAGACTTCTTTGAAAGAGATCTGCTACTCAGAGTTTTGACTCTCTTCTAGAGATGTAGCCTTTAAGGTAGAGTCAAAAACTATGTTGTGTCTTAGCAAAGCAACTATGTCAAATGTACGAAAAGAGTAGGCATATAAAGCATGTAAGAGACATTCCTTGAATATCCTCCTATCTCTTAACATTTTTCTGATCTGAGCATACTTTGTGATAAAGTTGATAATTTGCACAAAAAAACAAAAAGAAAAGAAAGCACAACACAACAAGAAAAAGAGTACTTGAACATACACGCATTAAAGCGCCAGACGACCAAAGTGTTTAGGCATGAGTTTAACGCTTGTTTTGTTTTGAGTAACTTTCAAAGCATTTAGGATATTACGTTTACACAACAAGAAAAAAAATGTATTGTAGATGAATAAAATTTGTCAGAAACATAAAAAATTCGTCGGTAATTACATTTTTTCGATGGATTAGCAACGAGTCAAGATATTTCGGTTATGGTGTTGTCGGTAAGTTTACTATATAATTTTACTTTTGTCGGTAATTACCGAAGAAAAAATCTCTCGGTAAAATCTGCAGATAAATACCACGATCTGATTCATCTTATTTCTCTCTCTCCTTCTTCTTTTTTAGGGTTTTTTTAGATTCATCTTTTAGGGGTTTTTTCATCTACTTGTTAGTGTGCAATAACGATTTTTAACATAGCAAGCACCTATGAGGGAACATCAAGTCCTATCACATGTCACTGTTAACGTTTTCTCCGTTCACAACCAAGGATACTCGTCAGAGGGTCTTTGTTCCCTGTAGGTTTCCATGAAAGCTCTCGGTGGTACGATTCACGGTGTTATGAGGATGATGGGATGTTTGGAGAAGATGTGAGATGGTAGTTTGGGTTGCGCTTGATGCTGTAAAGGAGATCTGATGATGATTATTACAGGTTTCTTATGACAACTTCTGCTATTTTTGGAGGTAACTATTGACAGTTCTGAGTAGTTTATACCATCAGTCACTTTTAGAGTAATCTGATTTTCCACTGAAAAACATTTCATCTATTTTTGTAATAATTGGGATTATATATCTACAAAGATGGAAATGGATTTTTTTTTTTATGAAAAATGCTCGATTTAATTATTAATATTCTTAGTGCAACTTTTTTATTTAAGCGATTTCTTAAGTATTCTAGATATAAAAAACAATAGTAGAAGGATTATCATTGAGATAGTTAAAAATAAATTTCATTAGAAAAATAATGTATTAAAGCCAATAAACTTAAGTTTGAAGAAGAAATATAAATTTAAATTTCACATCAACTAAATATATAAAAATGAAAATTCACAGAGCTCTTATTTTAAAGTTTTGCATTTTGAATGATTTATTAGTTATTTTATGGAGATAATCTCATAGCATAAACCATTTCTTAGAAGTATGGATCAAAAGAAATGAAAGTGGGAATGGTGATACTAAAACTAGAACGACGGAAACTACGACAGACATCGAAATTGCAGCGTCAAAATCAAATTTCAAACATTTTGGCGACCATATATGTCTCTAGATACACTGAACAGGTCCTGGTCATTGGCCATTCTTTGTCTCTTTCAGCACCCACACATCTTTAAAAACTTTTAGATAAATACTTTTAAAATAATAAAAAAAAATATAAACTATTTTCCATAAATTAAAAGTTAAATAAAAACTTAAAAAATATATAAAAAGGATTTTTTCAAAATAAATTTATTTGTCTGGTTGGATAAACTTTTCTACACGATATTCTAAGAAAGAAATGTAAAAGAAAAACAAAACAAAAAACCAAAGACACTAAAGAAACTAGTTTAGAAATTACAATAAACTATGTATAAAATAATTTATAAATTTTCCTTTTACAGTTTTTCTAACTTGTATTTAATTTAAGTTTAACTTATATAAAAAAATTCAATTGATTTTTTTTTTTGTATATAAAGGTTTTCTAGAGTTTTTAGGCAAACTTTTTCATAATTGTAATTTATGAAAAAATTCATTTTAATTAATTTTATTATCTTTTCTAAAGATGTTTATAATTTTATTTTACATTTCTGTCTTATTCTTCCCGAAAATACTTGTTTAGATGTGATTGTAATGTTTTATATATTATTTATTTTATTTTATTATATTATTTATTTTGGAAACATACACTATATATATATATATATATATATATATATATATATAATAAAAATATTATTTATATTCCGTTTAACTTTATTGAACACTTTTATATGAAATATCATCTATTTTTTGTGTATGACCATTATTGTAGTTGAAAATGATAAAAACAAAATAAAGTAAATTAGTAGTTTATAAAATATTATGCAATTTAATCACTTTACATTACATAGATTCACACAAAAAATATTAATTATAAATCATCACATATATTTAATTTTACTTTTTTTTAAAGACTTGTGCATTAAATTAAACAAAAAGAGTTTTTTCAATGTTATATAAACTCTTTCTTAAAATTACATCTCAAAAATTATATCTTCTCATATAAATGACAACGTAAATTCCTTCTACTTATTATATATATTTTTGTTATATAAGTTTTTCTTCCATTTTGTATATTTAAATCTAAAATACATTTATCAACTTTCACTATCTAATATTTTTTTCTATATAATTCAGATATTAGTAAAATTAAAATAACTTCGACCCGATTCATACACATTTTATATATGTAAGTTTTAATATAGCATTCTCTCACTGAAAATATATATATATATATATATATATATATATATATATATATATANTATATATATATATATATATATATATATATATATATATATATATATATATATATATATATATATATATATATATATATATCCACTTTATTGAGTCACACATGCATTGACAATAGTGTAATCTCATATTATATTTATTACTTAAATTTTTTTGATAATATTGATAAAATATATTTTTTTTGCTTAATACTTATATTGGTTTTTATACTCATCACTTTTGTTTAATGTGATCTTCGAGTTTTTTTGACGTTAAAAGTGTTTTTTTAGTAAAATATGTTCAATTTACTCTTTTTTGCTCATGATATTTAGTAAAAAAAATGAAATGACTTGTCACGCATCTCACCATGTCACCACCATTCGTCGTTAGTAACCGCACAAGCCACCATGAGTCAACCAAGAAACTCATCTACAAAAAAACCTTCCACTACAACTAATCAGACCCAAACCATGAGCCCAAATCGCTATGTACCATGAGAACCACCATTAACATCTCACCATCTTGATCTTCTCCATTGTGAACTAAAGAATTCCAACTTTACGAGAACCTGCAAAGTGAAATCCCAAAAATCACAAAACCATTGAACCTGCAAAAAAACTCAAAAATCACATAACTAATGGAACTTATAGAAAACCCAAAATTCCCAAATCTGCTTTGAACATTAACCCTAGTTCGCGCAATAATCACGAATCTTTTTGAATCAAACCCTAACTTGCGCAAATTGTGTTCAATCCCTAAATCAAAACAGAGATCCTTCATTGTAATAGATTGCACAACCTTCATCATCTTTCTCGTGCACTATCGTCAACACAAATCATAAAAGCCCAAATCACGATGAATCCTCAATTCGTGAAATAACGCATCTTCTGTGGAAACCTGTAAAATCCCAAATCGCACCACTATTTAACTCGTTCAACCTCCATTAATGATGCAAAACGATGTGCAAGGAACAAAACTCCCAAATCGCTTTCCATCAAATCATAAAAACCTACAAAAATCATAATCAACCACAACCTACAAAAAATAGAGTTTTTTGATTTGGGAAAGATGGTGACGTGGCGAGATAATAATCTGAGTCAACTACGGTGAGCATAACTGCGACAGTTCATTCCATTTTTCTTACATGAAATTTACACTATTAACGATTTAGACACCTTCAACGAAAATAACCAAACTGAACAAATTTAAAAAAAAAAAAAAGAATCACTTTGAAAAAACTCAATGACTACTTTAAACAAAATTGATAAATGTAAAAATAAAAAAAAATATTAAACCTTAATTATATTATTTATAATTATACTTACATTAATTATTTTAAAATAATAACATATTATAAATTTTAAAAACTATTACAAAATTATTTATATGTGAAAACGGTAAGAAATTAATTAAAAAATAATAAATAAAATTTAAAATGAAAATAATATGAGAAAAACTTAAAGAATCATTATAATAATAAAAGAAAGGAAATTTATATTATATTGTTGGCGTACTGAAAAAGAAAAAGAAACTATAACTCTTCTATGACATTATATGAGTATATAAAAGAATATAATTGATAAAAGGATTACTGAATCATTGATTGTTGTTGGCGTACTGAAAAAGAAAAAGAAACTATAACTCTTCTTCTGCTGCATTTCGAAACTCGTGCATTTGCCAGGTTCCATAAATCCATGAAAGTGCAATGCAATGTTTGATAAATCTGGGAGATCCAACTTCAACAACAGTACAAACTCTTTTTCTCTCTCTCTCACGTCACATAAGTAACAGAAACAACACGCATCAAATAAACTTTTGCAGCTTTTATTCCTTATTTTCTTAATATGTCACACAACAAATAATTCTAAAAAAGTTTCTGATTGTTTCAGACATAAATAAGTCTTCTTTTTCATAAGGTTTATAGATTTTTCTTTTCTTTTTTTTGAGATTTATTTAATGCAATTCTTTTTATTTTATTTTATATAGGAAAGTTTGATGCAGTTATTTTTGTTATATTTATGTTAGGATAATCATACTTACAACATTTTTTTATAACATTTTAGTCTAAAATTACTTTATAATCAATAATAATCATAAATACCATCATAGACTAATTATAGAATAATATATAAATTGATATTTAAATATAGTTAAGTCATTATCCTTTATGTTAAGAGTTTGTAATTATTTTTGTTATATTTATGTTGATGGTCTTAAGAGGGTTATATAAGATTGATTTAAAAATAAAAAGTTATAGAATATTTGTAATGTCATGAAATGATTTATATTTTTAAGTTAGTTAAAGATGATATTGTTAGGTTAATAATCATATTTAAAGTATATGGTTTATTTTGAAGTTTGAAGTTTCATTCTCAAGTTTTCAAAGGTTGAAAGAAGAATATGAATATTATATATGCATTGAAACAATCTTCTTTGATCAAGATTTTAGGAGAATGGGAATTCATTTGTTTATAAAAGGATTAAGAAAATGAGATTTCAATTTTCTTGAACAACGAGAGTTTTGCGTTAAGGATTCAATTTTTGTTTTTAAAGATAGTGAAAATGTTCAAAGGTCAATTCAGTCAAACAATATTATTAAAACTAACTACGATATTCGAAATATTATCCAATTTAAAATTTAAAAGTTCATAATAATTTTGTCTTATAAAATTAAAAAAAAAATAAAAGTATTTAAATTATGTTTAACAATAATGTGAAACTATTAAACTTTCCATATCATACTTATACTTACTCAACAATATCTACACGAATATAATAGAAAACATTATATTAACTAACCTAAAAAAAATTAAAAAATTAAAAATCATATTAAATAAATATGGAGATCAAATAGCTGTTAAACCTTTTCATAATAACAAAACGAAAAAAGTGAGTACTTTTTATTTTTTTAGTTTACATTGCCGACTATTATGTTTGTCACCTAGGATTATGTTGGTTAATAATTAAACATGGTTTTCATGTGGACCCACTGTGGTCACGAAAATTTCTCATAATGCGTTTCAATGAGGAGTCTTTCTCACAAGATACTTTTCCAAAACCTTTTATTTAGTATCGTAATTGTACTGTCTGCAAGACCAATTTTAATTATTGGTTCAAAATAATTATAATTTATGAAAATAATATTTTTATAGCATTTTTAAATTACAATTTGATCATTTTAACTCAATAAGATCTTAGCTGTTTTCCTTCATACATGCCCTTCATATTAATACGTGTATCCAATCACATCATATACTTTTCTGTTGACATATATTATCATTATAAACAACCGAATTAAGTTTTCGATTATTCAATTTCGCTTATAAAAGAAGTTGATGGTCAAATTTTACTTATTTAATTAAAAAATTAAATTTAACTTAAATGGTGGATATAATTTTAGGATAATGATATTTAGAGAACATTTTTTTGACAATTGATTATGTGTCAATCTGTGATGGGTCAAAAATCACTCCACAATCAATAATAATAATCATAAACATTATTGTGGAGTGATTTTTGACCAATCACATATTCACATGTAATAATGTTCAAATTTTGTCAAAAAAATGTTATCTAAATATTACTATCCATAATTTTAATGGGTTAAAGTAGCCACAACATTACTTATTGATTGATATCTATAATTTTATGTAATGTGATATCATGAAATTTTATTTACATAAATTTGCATATATCTATATGATTAATAATTAGGATAAAAATATGGATTATATTTCTTAAATTTTTTATTAGAATTGAGAAAATGAACATAATCTTATAGTTTTATCATTTAATTATATGAGTATAAATTGTGTAACACATTAGTTCACAAGAAAATTTTATTTCACTAGATTTATTTATTAAAACATGTTTGCATTAGTAAAACATAATGTTTGTTATAGTGTTAAATTATTATAATAATGAACATGTATTTTAAAATTTGCAATTTTTTTATGAATATTTTTTATATCAATTGTGGTATTCCCAAAATGCAAGAGGATAATTATAAGTTTTAAAAGGAAAGTTATTTTCTATTTAGGTTGGATGAACATTAATTATGCTATTAGAAAGTCAAAAACATCTATTATTACTAAGATAAACACTCCATATATGTTATTAATCTTCATGAAAAGTGGAATATATGTTATTAATCTTCATGAAAAGTGGAAAATGTGAAATTGTTTCTTTGTAACGTTCATAAAGACTAACATTCTTGCTGGAATTCAAGGTTCTGTTGATTAGCCTGAGAACGTGAGAGATTTGATAAATAATCTATTATACAAATCCAAAAAAAAAAACGGTGTTAAAAGGAGTTTAATTCTAGTAGAAATAATTCATGCAAATATTTTTGCGTAAGTACTTAGAAATATTTCATCACCTTTATAAGTGAATCACTCATAATATATGTATCTTTTCTTACTTCATTCTAAGGATGAAGCCTTAGATGTCTTCAAATTTTTTAGGCTGAAGTAGAGTTACAATGAGGAAACCAAAATAAGATTATGAGATCAGATAGAGGTGGATAGTACTATGGTAAATACACCATGAGTGGACAAACACCTGGTTTATTTGCGAAATTTCTTCAAGAACATGAGATTGTTGTCCAATACACTATGTTTGGTTCTTCGAATCATAATGGTGTGGTAGAAAGAAGAATCAAACTTTAACGGATATCATGAGAAACATGAAGAGTAGTGCAAAGCTTCCTAAATTCTTATGGATTGAAGCACTTAAGACAATTGTGTATATAGTGAACCGAGTTCCAACCAAGACTGTTTTAAGAACACCTTTTAAGTTATTCAAGGATTGGAAACCTAGTTTACAACATATAACAATTGATGATGCCCATTTGAAGAGAGAATTTATAACCTATAAGAGAAAGAGATAGACCTTAAGACTATTAGTCGATATTTCATTAGATATGCTGAGAAGTTCAAAGGTTATAATTCTTTATCGTCCATTTCATAGCACTAGAATTGTGAAATCAAGGAATGTAAAATTTCTTGTAAATTACTTTATTAGTGGGAGTGATTTAATTCAAAATAATCACAATGAAGTTCAACCTTTTAAATCAAATGATAGACTGGTTTTCATTTAGGCTCCTCTAGTTCAAGAGTGTTTTGGACAATCAATTATTCGAGTTCCATAAATTGTTGGAGATAGATCAAGTTATTGAATAGCTAGTTGAACAACAAGTTTCTCATGAAGATAGTAAAGCAACATTAAAAAGATCTACAAAAATACAAAACATCTACAATTTCTAGTAATTATGAAGTGTATTTACAAGAATTAGGATATAATATTGAAGTCAAAGATGATCCTGAAACATTTTTACAAGCCACGTGAGTTCTCACTAAAGGGTTCACTCAAAAGCAAGGAACCAATTACAAGGAGACCTTTTCTCCATTGTCTCGAAAAGATTACTTACAAATAATCATGACATTAGTAACTCATTTTGACTTTTAGTTACACCAAATGGATGTGAAAACAAATTTTCTTAAAGGAGATTTAAAGGAAAAGGTTTAAATGAAACAACCTGAAATATGTCCCTCTAGTGATGGTGAGCACTTAATTTATAAGTTTAATAAACCCATCTATGGTTGAAACACGCTTCACATCAATGATATTTAAAATTTCATGAAGTTAATTCTTCATTTGATTTTGAAGAAAACATAATGGATCAATGTATATACCAAAAGGTTAGTGGGAGCAGGATTTTTTTTCTTATTTTAGCTGTGGATGACATTTTTATTGCAACTAATTATGATCCATGGAGAAAGATCTTGAGGTATTTTGGGTTTATCTCAAGAGTCCTATAAGAGGTTTGATATGAAAAATTGTTCACCAAGCATAACTCCTATTATGAAGAGTGATAAGCTTGAGTTGGGTTAATGCCCAAAAATGATCTTGAACACGAACAAATGAAGAATGTTCCATATGCTTCAAAGTATGCTCAGGTTTACACCAGACCTGACATTGCATTAACAATTGGAGTTTTGGAAAAATATCAGAGTAATCTAAGTGTTGATCACTAGAAAGATATAAAGAAGGTAATGGGAATCTTAAAGGAACAAAGGATTTCATGCTCATATATACATATAAATGACTTGATAGTTTTGGAGGTGATAGGCTACATCGATTCAAACTTTGTTGGTGGCATTAATACTTAATTTTTGAAGTCTTATCACCATGATCCTTATATCTTATATTGATTGATAACAACATAAATGGACCAAGTGAGAGAACATTTACAATTTTATGAATATGAGATAATATGAGATATTCATGTTAAATCAATTATTTCCATAAATATGGTCCATTTAGTAAATCAACTTTTAGGATTGTTGCATGAATTTTGATATAGTAATTGAAACACAAGTAAACTCTAGAAATAAGGGTTTTGAATAAAGTTTAAAACTCTTTTGCAATAGAGTATTATAAGCTATTTGTAGGGTTTAGATGGTCTGTAGATAGTGTTGAACACTTAATAATTTTAAGAAACATTTAGAAAGGTTTTAAAATGATAACAATAAAGAAAACTTATTTTTTATACTAGTTCACTCTAAACTGAGTTGTGTCTAGTTCTTTCTTAAGCTCTCTTAAGAGGTTTCACTAATATTTAAAAAGATTACAAAGAGTTTAACCACTCCTGACTTTAAACTAGTCCAACTGACTAGACATGTTTCACCACTCCAAGTATACTAATAATCCAACTGATTATATCGTTTAACTCCACTAAGTTAAACAAATAAGTATTTTAATTCACTTTTGATTCTACAAAAACAACAAAGTGTTTTTATGAAAAACAAGTATAGATAATAACTCTCATAGAGAGGATATATTTGCAATACAAAGAATATTTTAAAACTTGTGAAAAAGATTCATTAAAAAAAATGCGTTAGACGATACAAGTGAAAGTGTGTTTTGACAACGTAAGAGCAATAATGATTCTTGATTCTTATTGTCTTCTCTTTATGCGATCCTCTTTATATATGTTTCTTCAAAAAAGATCCGTTACTCAGAGTACTGACTTTCATGTAGGTGTATAGCCTTTTGGTACAAGGTCATATGCTATGTTGTTTTTCCAAAGGCAACTGTGTTACTTGTACAAATACCTTAGACATAAAGCATTGAGGAAACATTCCCATAATGTCTTCCTATCTCTTAACGTTCTTCTGAATCATTGTAGAACTTTTGAATAAAACCTTGTCCTTTATGATCCACATAAATAAAGAGAAAATAACACAACAAACAAGAAAGTACTATTTGTACATGTATTTAAACATTAGACGTTCTTTTAACATTAAGATTAACATTTATTCAAAGTTTTTTATTTAGAGTAACATTATGCGTTTAGGATGTTTAAATATGCATAACGTTTAATGCGTTATTCTAGATGGTTCCATTTCATTAGACACTATTTCATTAAATACTATTGTTAAACTTCAAAACAAGGATTGCTAGACGATCTTGTCTTAACAGTAATCTCATAAAATTTGCAATAATTTCACATGTGCTCTGTGCTTTGAGTCATCAAATCTACTCTCTTTTATAGTATATTATACCATCAAAGTTTAAAAAGTGAGGGTTTGAAACTAAAAAACATCTTAAAATATTCTCGTGATCGTGATAATGGCTAAAGATTAGTCCTTATTTCTTTTTTTCCATTTTAAGTTTTATTCAAGATTCAAGATATACTCTAAATTGACTTTTTCTTTAGCCGACTTCCAACACATTCCTTCATGTCGAGACATATACATATTAAGTGTGAGACTAGACATTATTGAGTGATTTGGTAACAACACGATAACATGTGGAATAATATACCCAAAAAGTAAGTGTGGAACTTGACACTGAAAAATCTTGTCAAGAAATATACATATCAAGTGTGAGACTAAACATTAGTGAATGTTCTGATAGTGACATGATAGTAAGTGGAATAATACACCTAAAAAAAAGTAATAAACTCTAACCTATGAATCTTACACCATGATATGTCTCCTTATTCATAAACCACCAATATAAATACATCGTACATGAAACTCTTACACAAATTAAGATAAAATTAGTCACTAAAAATACTCATAATTAACTACTAATGATAGTAAAATAAATTATTATCAATAATAATAAATAACCATAATATCTCAATTAGAGATGACAACGAGTCGGTCGGGCACGGATAGTGCCTACCCGTAATCTGACCCGACAAAAAAAAAAAATAAAATTCACTCACTACCCGACCCGCTACACGCACGAATATCCACTTAAAAAATACTCGTGGGTATTTTAAAACCCGCAGATATCTGTGGATACCGACAAATATTAAAAAAAAAAATATTTTTATAAATTATTAAAATAAAATTACAAAAAATATATAAAATATAATATAAATTAAAATTTAATTTTAATTAAATTTAACCTTATAAAATATAAATTAATGTTAATTTTAATTAAATTTAACTTAATAAAATATAAATTAAATTTTTATTTTTATTTTTGGTAGGTAGAGGATATCCGCGAGTACGAATAATATACTACCTGCACCCGATCCGTTTATAAATGAGTATTAAAATATCCGTTACTTGCAACCCACATATAGTAAGTATTCACGGATATTAACTATCCGTTGCGGATTTTATCCACGAATATCTGCAATCTAAAGTTTTTTTGTCATTCCTAATCCCAGTAGTCTTAATATAACCATAATATCTCAATAATAATAAATAACCATAATATCTCGGTAGTCTTAATATAACTTTTTGTATAAATTATTTAGCTTATAAAAATATTAATTTAGTTGATAAAAATTATAGTTTTCTTTTTTTATGAAGAAATTCGTCCACTTATTGTTAAAATTAATTATTGTATAAGAAATATTTTGTGTAATAAAAGTTGAAATTTCATTGCAATTTTATTTTAAAAAACGTTTCAAAATATTAAAAAGAAAAATAAATTTAAATTAGTTTTAACCACAACTGCTAAAAATGTGAGAGCATTATATTATATGAGATAAACTACTGGATGAGGAATGAGAAAGAAACTGAAACAAAAAGAAAGAATAGCTTAGCACGAAAGTAATGTGGTCATGGTCATACAGAATAAATGTGGCTCCACTGGTCAGCGTGACGATACGTAGACGCAATGGGAACGAAGCCCAAACAAATTACTCCATCACACACACAAATCAACGTTTCCGCGTAGACAGATCACACTCCGTTTAGCAACTGTGATCCTCTGTCTCATAGACACAAAAATATATATAAATATTTTATCTTTCAAATATTCCTATTTATATTACGAAAAGTGGGAAACCAAATTTTTTAATATTAAAAATAATCCAAGCTTGCTCGTCCCAAATATGAAAGTGGATAAGCATTATTTAATATCCAAACATGTCCCACGAGAGGGTCACTTTGGATTTTCATCATTATCAATTCATCACCATAATTGAAAGAGGATGTATTTAAAATTCTATATAATAAAACTGGAAATACATTTAAACGGGTGTGATTATATTAGATTATATATGGTAGATTAGATTATTTATAAATTTTTTGCAACTTTTAAGAAAATATTAATTTACTTAATCTTCCTTTTTCAGACATGTTATTAGGAGCCTTACTTGCACTACGACACATTGTTTTGTTTTTGTACTTTGTATTTTCGGAAAGGAATATTAAACTGCATACGTTTGTTGTTTTATTATCTGAAATAGGAACACGTAAAAAAAATAACCATGACTCTTGTAATCCTTTTCTTTTTTTTTCCTTTCTCAAATACGATGTTTCCAGAGTTTGACTGTCCTTAAACAAACAGATTAATTAATGTTGCGAAACTTTTTTACTTGTTCAAAATAAACAGCATATTACGTTGATTAATATTTAATAACAGTGTTATGAAATTATGTGAACTAATTAAACCGTAACAGAAGTAGAAAAAAAAAAAAAAACCCTTGTCGAGCAAAGCAAATCTCTCTTTTTCCTCTTAACGCGATTTACAACACAACTGTCTCGTCTCGTGTTCCCACCACCCCATATATAACCCTTTCTTTTCTCTTCTTTTCTCTCTCTCTCTCTCTCTCTCTTCCCAAAGAAAAATCCATCTTTTTTCTGTGTGATCAGAGGGGTAACAACGATTGCTTCTTCAATTCTTTCTAGAATATAACTGGGATTCGATCAAGTCACGCACTTTTCTTCGATTTGAATGGAGGGTCATCATCTCCATCGCCACCATGGGCAACAACAACAGCAACAAAGGCTTCAGCCTCAGAATACGAGTGCCAACGTTGATGCCACTGATAGGTTTCCCCAATGGAGTATCCAAGAGACTAAGGAGTTTCTCGTGATTCGTGCAGAGCTGGATCAGACTTTCATGGAGACTAAGAGGAACAAGCAGTTGTGGGAAGTGATCTCGACGAGAATGAAGGAAAAGGGTTACCATAGAAGTGCAGAGCAGTGCAAGTGCAAGTGGAAAAACCTCGTTACTCGCTACAAGGTATATTTCTTCATTCATCTACCTCTCTCTCTGCATCAAACTCATACAAGAAAACATAAAATCCATGTTTTACACAAATTGACTAGAGTCTAAACAGTTCAAATCTTCTCTATATTTATATATACATATATATACATATATCAGTTCAGTTTCTACAGAAACTCATGAATATAAAGAAGAAAGAATCTCCTAAAACTTCATATTATTTTTGAAAATTTGAAGATTTTGGTGTTGTTATTCAGATACTCTCTCTCCCTTGATCTTGGTGAGTTTAAACTCATTTAACTGTTGACTCAAAAGAAAGGAAAATAACTGTAGTAAAATGTTTATAGTTTTCTGGATGTCACAAGAAATATATTAAATTAACATTTTTTTTTTCTCGTGATATAGACGGGAACTAATTAAAAAAGAACACGAGCTTAACAGACTTCAATAAAATAGTTGTTAAGGTTGTTTGAATAAGTTGTAACTGGTGTTAGTTGATGTAAGGATTATCCATGGGTTTCGATTTACATAAACTAAATGGTATTTTTGTTTTGGAGACGTGAAGGGGTTTGAAACAATGGAGCAAGAAGCGACGAGGCAGCAATTCCCATTTTACAATGAATTCAGTGCGATTTTCACGGCAAGGATGCAGAGAATGCTGTGGGCTGAAGCTGAGGGTGGGTCGAAGAAGAACAAGGGGACGCAGCTCTCATCGGATGAGGAAGAAGATGGCTATGAAGAGAGTGCAGAAGCTGGTGGGGGAAGAAAGAAGAAAAAAGCAAAGATAGCTAGTGGGGGTGGTGGTGGTGGTGGTAACAGTTTGAACAGTTTGAAGGAGATTTTGGAGGAGTTCATGAGGCAACAGATGCAGATAGAAGCACAATGGATGGAAGCATTTGAAGCAAGGGAAAATGAGAGGAGGTTGAAGGAGATGGAGTGGAGGCAAGCCATGGAAGTGTTGGAGAATGAGAGGATAATGATGGAAGAAAGATGGAGAGAAAGAGAGGAACAAAGGAGGATCAGAGAAGAAGCTAGGGCTGAGAAAAGGGATGCTCTAATCACAGCTTTGTTAAACAAGCTAGAGAGGCAAGAAATGTGATGAAGATGAAGATGAAGATTTCAAGACTTTATTCAGTCCCATGATCTCCACACATTTGAAGAGGTTAGTGTTGGATTGTTCACAAGAAAATACAAATATAGTGGGCACCAAGAAAAAGGCAAGAGATGTAGTTTAGTAGTTAGGAAGCCAAGTAGGCAAATAGTGTATTTTCTCTTCCATGAAACAAGCTTGATGATATAGATTTGTTCTTAGTATAAAAATTCTTAGAAAAAAAAACTAACTTTATGGTATTTTTGTTACTTTGCTTTTCTCTGGGATTGGGCAATGGTAATTATGAGTTTTGGTCATACAACTAGGCACTAGCTATGTTATGATTGAGAAAAGACCAACATCTGGTGTGTGAGTGTGTGTCCCCGCAAGAAATATAACAATATGTTTGAAAGAGCCTCTCGATCTGGTAGTAGGTGTAGATGGTTGTATAAACTATAGTGAGCACTATATGGTTCAAATTCTCATTTACCTAACAAACAAACAATTGAAAACAGGCACAATATCATTGTCCGCAATATAATGCTCGCCATAATGGCTATTCCATACATTTACACCCACAGTTATATCCTTTATGGTTAATGGATCATTTCTTCAAATGCTTCACTTCACACAAAGTGCCCTTAGTTTCACTTTCGGTACATTTGAAAAAGAAAGGACTACAAGTTTTAATATATATATATATATATATATATATATATATATATATATATATATATATATATATATATATATATATATGTTGCTATTCTTTCATACATATGTACTAACATACTTACTTTGGACACAACAGAAGTAGGGTTAAGTTAATTGTCATCTAATTTTAAGTGTATATATTCACTTCAAGTTTCATGATCTTTGTTGTTAATTCCTTATTAGTTTTCTGTTTTTTCAATGATTTTTCTTTGAAAGACTCACAGTCTTAGAGGTTATTTGAGAGGTTGAGGTGGAGAATGATAAAGAAATATAATACTGATAAAGATGAAGAAGTTGAATATTATATAAGAAAATCTATAAACTTATTTCTTGAAAGTATCTTTGTTGAAATACTTTTACGTACAATAATAGGGTAAGCCTGAATTTTGGAAAGTACAATATAATAAATCTCTTAGTTATAAGGATAAATTTGAGAGCTGAATTTGCCATTTTGCATCCACATTAGGATATTTTGACAGCTAGCTGATATGGTTTTGCATGCACACGAGAGTTCTTCAAGGGTTAGTGACATTGACATGTGTACGTGAGAAAGCTAGCTAGGTGTAATTGAAGCTGGAGAAAAGTTATATCAACCTTAGGTATGAACTCATGACTTTTCTTAGATAAATTTCTGCTGCATGTTACCATGTTTACTAATCATCAGTGTTATGAACACGCATGCTAATCGACTTTTCTTTGGAAAAAAATAATAGTTTAGATACGAAGAAAAGGAGACATATATAGATAACTAAGATTAAAATCTTATTTGAAAAAAAAAAAAAAAGACTGGAAAGCTTTGTTTGTGATTCATTTCTGAATAAATGAAACAATTAATAAAATTCAAGTATATATCTACGATATTTTCCTCTCTCTCTCTCTCTACATATATACTATAGAGAATAAGGTAACTAGATATATAAGTAATTAGTGCATAAATAATGTTGACAGGTGTGGCTGACTGAGATTCAGTTTTGTACATAAACTTAAAAATTTATATATTTTCAAAAATTTGATGTATGTTTTTCCAGATATAGAAATTAGCTGGTGTGCATAAGTTTTGACATATAATTCAAAGTTCTGATATTAATCCATTATTAGTTATTTAGAAAAAAAAATACTAGTTACCAAAATTCTCAATTCAACTAATATTATCATAATATTTTCGCTGTATAATTTCAACCACTCAAGTATAGAAAATGTAAGTTAAAATTGTTATACCATATGAACTAAAAGAATGAAAAGGATGATAAAATAGCTATATATATATATATATATATATATATATATATATATTATATCATAATCATGGTTAATCCATTACATATATAAGCATTAATTTAGTAGAAGGATCCGATGTGTGGTGTATGCAAACTTCATACAGTTTGAAAATGAAAATTAGTGAAAGTGACTCAAATATATTATTTAGATCGGAAAAAGAAAAGGAAAAAAAAATGTATCAATTGTGAAATACTGAATCAAATCATGCTGTATTTGACTAACTATCGTTAATAATTATGCTTGTGCTTGTTTATTCTACGTATAATTCTTTTGAATTTAAAGATAGATAAAGAGAATTATAATTAAGTTGATTACTTATTTCTTAATCAACAAATGTTTGAGTGTTCCTTGCGTATACGATATGTTCAATGTGTTATTAATTAACGAAACGAACTTTCACATTGGTTCATATTAGCATGTACTTTTTGGTTGTGCATCACCAAACTTGTGTATTTGGATCTCACCATATATATATATATATATATATATATATATATATATATATATATATATATATATATATATATTACGAATTATATTCATTTATTTTTCCTAGGTTAAGCACTTAGGTTCAGGAAAAAAAAAATAAAAAAAAACTAAAGCTGATTTATCAATAATATTTTAGACTCTAACTTAGATTGCTGAATTCCCTGTACTTCCTGTGACATACGAGTTGATGATTAATTAAATTTAATAAATGATGAAATATATTAATTGCCTGACCAAATCATTGATTGAATCTACATGAGGCTGAAAAAAGTGATGTAAATATATGTTTACATACTTTATTTTAATGAAAAGAAACATGATTGAGTAATGAAAAGAATGGATGATGAATAATTACAAAAAAGTGTCATTCATGGGAAAACAATTATAACAAGAGTCAACAAACGATTCAGTCATGTATCATCATCACTGTGATTGAACATAAATTCAGATTTTTATGTAGCGATGAACTGTGATTGAACTAATTACAGTTTGTATATGCAAGCATCATCTAAAACTCTCTAATTTTTATTTTTGTCGCAAAAGCATTTTCTCACTCAGTTTTTCTAATATATTATTTAATAAGACTAACTTTTTTTTTTTATCAGCAATATATATCTATAAGAGAACAAAAACATGATACAAGAAGTACATGTACAAAATTTGCAAGATATTTATCCTTAATTACATACAGAAAAGTTTAGATTTATTGTCAATATTTTAGGTTGAACTGATGTTAATATCAGAATTATACTTATATCTTATTGTTATTGACTCGTGAATTTTTTCTTGAAATGATTTATAAAATATAATTAGTTTTCAACAAAAGTTTTCTATTAATTACGAAAGTGGAAATAAGATGAAAAAAAGAAAAGAAAAAAAATTATTATATGTATAATGAGAAAAAGAAAAATAAGAGATAAGAGGAAAAAAATGAAAGGAAAACGAAGAAAGTTGAAATGTATGAATATAATTTTTATTTTCGTTTCAAATAATTGTAATTTAACTGAAGGTATGTAAAGTAAGATTTACATCTATTTATATATTACTAACTCATATATTATAATTTGATCTTATTTTTAATTGATATAGGACTTTCAACTCATACAATATTCAAAATTAAAAAAGAAAATATAAAATAGTAACATGGATTTGTATTTTTTCTGCTTCTCTTCTGAATCTCAAAAGTTGAACATTTCTTTCATTTCAAAAGTTGAAGTTTGAATGAGAAAATTTTCAAACGTCAAATTGGTGTCGTGAGAATTTCACAAGGTTTCCTCTTGTAGTAACAGTATAAAGTCAAATTACGTGATGTTTCTTGAATTTTTGAACAGTACCTTCTTAATCTGAACCAATTGATTTGAAATATTGCTTTGAGAACCCGGTTTCACATGAAACAATGTGCTGTGTAAATTATTCCTCGGAACATAAATTCTCTCTTACAAAACAACAAATATTAGGAAACATTTTTTATACAACAAATAACCCAAATATTATTACACATTTCTTCTATCTTTACAATTAATTTAATGGTATACATCATAATCAATAAGATTATATTATTTAACAAGTTATTTACTTATTACATGTGAATGCAATCACATTAATCATATAAATGATGAAAAGGTAGCTATTAATAATTAATCATATGTGCCAAGATTTACTTAGATGATCATATTGGGTTGTGTTGCCACATAATTGGTAATGCGTGTAGGTTAAAGAATGGGTCCATTCATTTGGATCTTCTATTGGCATTAATAATTTATTAATTTTTATGATTTTTTTTATTATTTATTAGATATTACTATTTGAAATTTAGATTTTATTTTGTGGTTTAGCTTAAAATATAGGGTTAAATATGTTTTTAGTCTCTATATTTTGGGACGATTTTGGTTTTAGTCCATTTTCAAACTAAGGTACAATTTAGTTCTTCAACTTTAAAAAACTCTGGTTTTAGTTCTTTTTACCAAATTTTTTTATAGCATTTGAATTATTTACACTGTTTGACACATTTTTGCTTCAATGCTAACTGAGAAACGTATTTCTTTATTTACTTACGCTAAATAATTAATATCTAATTATTTTATTCTTATATTTATGATAAATATTTACTTTTGTTATAAGTCTCGTGTTAATTAAATATCAAATTACTTTACAGTAAAGACAATATGCTAATAAAAAGAAAAGTGAAAACAATCTTTGCAAGTTGGTTGTGGGAGAATACGTAATTAGACTTTATTGTGAAAAAAAAGACAGCATTTTTAGAGATTAAATAAATGTGAGGGAAAATAAATCGGATGGGATTTACTTTTTCTTTTCTATTATATATCCAACAAATAGTAAAAATTATTAATTATAGAACTCAGCAAATAAGTAGATTTACCTTTTATAAGTAAATAATTAATAGAAAAAGTGCAGAACCTATGAAGCAAGGAAGCAGTTTCAAAAAAGCAACTATTTCCTCCCCTTTTAATACAAATCATGACCATGAATGTTTATAATCTTGTTTATAAAGTCATACCAAAGACTCCCTTGAAAACCTATTTTGTTCCTTAAAAGCCACAAATTAAAGTCGATATGTTACTCAGTATCAAACCAGGTGAAGTATATTCTGTGTCCTTTCTTTTGTCTCTACTTTGCCAGAAAATATAATAAATATGTATTACTAAAAGTAATATCGTCTTTATTGGTATGGTCTTTACGTAATGAAAACTAAATTATTATCACAAATTTTACAACTAGACTTGTCCATATGGTTTATCTTGTGGGTGTGGTATATATATATATATATATTAGAAAAATTTACAGAACAAAACTTTTTATTAAAAACTTTTGAGACTAAAATATACATAAATTTTTTTTAGAAAAAATATTTATTTTAAATATAAAAAATATAATTAATTCATAATTTATTGTAAATTTTAATAGTTTTAATTTGTTAAAAATTTAAACACGAATATTTTAATCAAACTAAAATAAACATTTTAAGAAGTTTTAATAAACTTGACTACTTACTTGTATAAAATTAGATAGACATTGGAATCTATGATTATAATTAAATATATTTAATTTTTCTTGACTAGTTAAACACGTGTTTAAAATATATAAGATAGTCATTTAATTTTGTTGTAAAAAATTTCAACTAGATCCAAATCAAAATTAAACAATATATTTCAATTTGAAAGTTTAAAATAGTGAATTTATAAATAATAAATTTATAGATGTTTTTTATATAAGCTATTTATTTATTTATTTTTTTAATATATGACTTAAATTTATACTTAAATCTACCAATTATTTATTTTCCTTTAATAATCATATATATATATATATATATTTGGAAGTCCCACCTTGACTAGAGGTAAGAACAATTTATAATATATAAGTGGATGAAAATCTTACCTTACAAGCCAGTTTTGTGGGGTTGAGTTAGATTTAAAGTCCACTTCTTAAAATGGTATCAAAGCCAGATTATAGCCTATCTTAGCATTATTTGTTGGGTATATTGTTCCACCGCAATCGGGTCGCTATCGGACCATCCATTCATGTCTAGTTTCACGTTCGAGATGGATATATTTTGGCGTAAGGGGGGTGTTGGAAGTCCCACATCGACTAGAGAGGCGTTTGTGGGGGTTGAGTTAGACTGAAAGTCCACTCATTAACATATATAATAAATATATATTTAGTAATTATAAAAAAAAATTTGTGTGAACATTACTAGAATTAATATAATATTCTCACATTTTGAATAAACTTCATGTTTCTTCTCTCTCTATTTAGAACTTTATCACATTTAGTGTTGTCAAATGGTTAGAACCCGCGAGCCAACCCTGCCAAGCACGGGTTGGGTTTGAAAAAAAATGAAAATTTTTTATACGTGTTGATAGGGGGAGCAATGTGATCGTTGAACCCATTCCCTTTGGTTTTTTATGATGACAACGCATTAATAGTAACAACACATGAATGTTGTCATGTCACAACGGAAAAGTGTTTTTGTGTTATGAAATGCATATGTAATATGTACATGCTTACTGTGTTATATGCACATATTGTGATATATGCATATGTTGAACATACTGTGTTGGTTATGCATACTTCTGTGATTTTGATTAGATTATATATGGTATGCACACTATATGTTTATGTGTAATGAAAACCACAAGCACAAAAGCATATATGCATGAAATAATCGATTACAGTGTTGTAGTAATCAATTAAGGTCATGAGACAACTTATGTTTTGAATTATAGCATAACGACTAGTTTGAATCGATTACATTAGTTGTTGAATCAATTAAAACTCATGCGTTTGCATATATCATTTCAAATGTGTTGTGATGAGTTTTTAAGAAGAAAAGTTTTCAAAATTTGCTTAATTGTTAAGCATAATTAATTACATATTTGATGTATTCAATTAAGTCTGTTATGTTTTGAAAACAGATTTCACGTCATAACTGCTTTAACGATCATCTTTTTAAATATGTTTTACTAACATTTAATACTAATCGATTACATTTCTAATGTAATCGATTACTTTGCATTTGATATGGCAGTATCTATAAATTGATGCATTGTTGGTAATTCTAAAATTTTTTATCACTTTAACATTTCCATATCTAACAGTTTTGATCTCGGAAAGATTTATAGATTACTCATACGCTCCAAGAATCAAGAAACAAAGATTTGAAGAGCCTTGAGAGATTCTTGAGAGAAGATTTGAAGAGCTTGACAAAAATGATCAAATCCGCACTGTTGAAGGTGTATTTGCTGTGATCAGAAAGGAAATCTGCACTTTGTTAATTGTGTTGTTCCCTTTTCGTATGCAATAGGAAGAAGAGTGAGGAGCTCTTGGACTTTGAGAAGGGATTCTCAAAGGGTTTCTACAACAAGATCGTGTGGTGTTGTGCGTGCAGGTGTATTCGTTTTTAAATTTAATTGTTTGAGTGGGAAAGATGTTTATATTGTGAAAGTGTTTTCACTGTAAAATCTTTGGTGTAATTCTCCAATCATTATAGTGAAATATCCTTCAATCAGTGGTTGATTGGAAGGGTGACTGGATGTAGGCATTGAGGTCGAACCAGGATAAAAACTATGTTTGATCTTCTCTCCTTATCTCTTTACATTTTGATTGCAGACATACTTTGCTTACCGCGCAAGAAAGATTCCAAGATCATTCTATTTCTGCAAAAATATTTTAAAAGTGCACGTTTTTATAAAACACCAATTCACCCCCCTTCCTCTTTGTGTGCAGAAACAAGCTTTATTGTTTCTAACAATACGGGCTAATTTTCAACCCGAACCACTTAAAACCTAGCTCACCCGGATTGAACAAGTGGTGAGCCAGATTGACTCACCAACCCACCTAGTTTAATTTAATTATTTATTATTTCGTGTTTCAATATTATTAGTTAACATTTTTTTATTGTATTTAAATGGGAATAAAGAAAAAAATGTTTCAAGAGAGCAAAATATTATAAATTTATCCATTCAAGACTCTAATCTTACAAATGGATAAATGACACAAAATTATCAATATTATAAACTTATTTATTCGCTTTTTGAGTTGTATGCTATTTTTATTTTTATTTTGAATTGTCTCTGGAGATTAACATCATTTTAAAGTGAAATTTATTTGAATTTGAATTACAAAAAAATTGTAATTTTTTTTTTGGATTAATAAAAAAAAAACTTGTAATTTAGTGAGCCAATGAGCTAACCCTTTTAACCCGTCAACCTGTGATGGGTCAGATCGAGTTTGAATTTTTTTGGCTCGCTTATAAATGAGCCGGGTTGGGTTGGCTCATTAAGTGACGAACCCGTGGTGAGCCGGGATCGGGTCGTGCCAGGTGGCTCATTTTGACAGCACTGATCATAATGTAGTGCTTTAATAAATGCTATAAGTTTTCTTTGTTAGAAAAGTGATGCCTTGTATCTCAAGCCAAGAGGGGGGTGAATTGCATTTTACTTATAAAAAATGTTCTTTCTTAAAACTTTGTAAAATCTTTGAACTTTCTTGAAATCAATAAAGCAAGTATATATATGAATCAACAATAAAAAATAAGGAGAGAATGATCAACACAATGATTTATACTAGTTCGACCAAGCCTACATCCAATCTTCCTTCAACAACCTTAGTTGAAGGGAACCACTACAGTGATAGAGTTTACAAGCAAGAATACAGAGATATCCCCTCTCAATGCGCTCTCCTTTCCCACTCAATATCACTTACAGTACAAGATATAAACATATCAATTCTTACAAACCCAGAAAGTAATTCCAACTTTCTGTATACCTTGAGAGCAATCCCAACTCCCAATTGTTAGCAAAATGAAGAAGATGAAGTTTTGATGATGTCCAAATCAAGTCAAGAGAAATAAGATTCAAGAAGATCTTTTGAAGACTTGTATTGTTATAAAAAGCTTTTTGTAATAATTGTAGTTTGATGTTTAGGACTTAGGTTCTTAGTGGTTTTGATTCCAAGTACTTTTGAATTTCAAAATTGATGTTCAGAGTAAAAAGCGCACTGTATTAATCAATTAAACCTAGTATTAATCGATTAATCCTGATAAGTGCTGAAAACTCAAACTGTCTCTGGAATAATAGATTAAAATACCTTTTAATTGATTAGCTAATCAATTAACAAGTAGATTAATTGATTAAATTTGATCATTGGAGTTTTCTAGCTGTTGAACTAGCCATTGTACTCATTTTAATCGATTAACAAGTGAATTAATCGATTAAAAGCGTTAAATGGAAGAGAAACGAAGAACGAAAAAGTCTTTGCTTGAGTCTATAAATAGGATCTCTTTTTCCTTCAACAACAAATCTTCCCTTGTGCTCTAGTACTTAAAAACCTTTGAGACTTGTGCGTTCTTGTTCGACTTGAGAAACTCTCGTCTGTGGAACTGGTGAAGTGCTGCTACGGTGACAGAGGAATAACGGGTTCATCATTTGTGCATCTAAGGATGTGTGTGGAAGAAGAAGTCATTCTTCGTGAAGTATTCAAAGGAAGTGTTTCATCCTTTGTGAAGATTCAAAGGAGGTGTTCATCCTTCGTGAAGCATTCAGTGGAGGTGTTCGTCCCTTGGTGTGTTTAAGGGAAGTGTGTCTCATCTCTTGTGGCTTCAAGAAAGGTGTTTTCTAAACTATTACAAATTGTATCTGTGTGATTGTAGTTTGTAATTGTTTTGTGATTAGGCGACTAGACGTAGGATTGGTAAGATCCGAACCAGGATAAAATCATCTGTGCGAATTTTTCTCACCCTTACTCTCTTTATTTGTTATTATTATTTGCTTTGTAAGTTTAATTGAGTAGAAATTTAAAAGGCACACATTTTTATTAAAGACCAATTCAATCTCCTCTTGGTTTGTTATCCCACGCTAACCATTCTGTTGCAACCGCTCTAACACCAATACATCTTGAGAGCAATACCAACTCTCAATGCAAAACACTATGGTTCTTCCTCCTGGATAACAACAACGTGAACACAATCCTCTTGATTGCAAAGTAGAAAATGATCCTCAAAGAGTACACTTGAAGTGCATAATTGATCAGTAGTGTATCAACACAACTTTCTTGGAAGAATCTTTACAAATAACCCCAGTGAGATCTTTGATTCTTCAAGACTTGTTCTAAGACACTCCTACAATCAATACTCAACAAATAAGTTAGTTATGAAAGTGTAAGTTCATGAAATTGCATTGAAATAGCGCGCAAATCATCAATTTATAGGATTTTCAAATCCTGACGCAATTTAATCGATCTTGCTTTTAATTTAATCTGTTAAGTTTTTCCTTATGCTTTAATTGTTTTACATCCGTTTTAGATTTAACAGATTAAACAACACATGCAATCGATTAGATAAATCATACAAGCCAATAACAAACAAATATGACCGTTATAGGGAATTATGACTTTTAATGAAAATGATTTTCTGAAGATAAACAATTTAACCAATTATGAAACTTATGTAATCGGTTAAGTTCCACACTTAAGCAAATTTCAAAACCATTTTTCTTTCCAAACACATGATGCATTAAGTAAACACATGTTGGCAAAGCAACATGTTTTAATCGATTATACAACTAATGTAATCGGTTAAAACATAGCTATTTTGTCACTATTAAGCAAGTACTGAAACATGAAGAAATTTAACAGATTATATACACAGTTTAGTCGATTATTTCTTTCAGATATACAATGTGCAATATGTTTAAACATAAGATTCATTTACATACAATGAATACATATATCAATCGTTTCAAGCATAAACACAATAATGATCAAACAATTGTTTTGCCATTTGTTGTGCAAGGAACTATAAAACATTTATTTTGTTAATCATAAAAAACACACGTGAGATGAGTTTTGCTAGATATAGCTCCCCTTATTAACATTCTTCTTTAAGAAATTGATAAAATTAATAAATAGATTATAGTTAATAACTGTATTAAACAATATATTATATATTTTATCTAATAACATAATAATAAGTAGGATATAAGAATATCGATTTAAATATTAATAAAATTATAACATATTAGACTATCTAATAAACTATATAATTTTATGTGTATATAAAAGATGTTATTTCTAATAGTTAATTAAAGTCTTTTAATAGAATTAAATCCACCTTAACCCGCATTCCCGCATTCTAACCCTTTTGAAAGAGGATTTTGATGATTGAGGTTTTTTTTACCTACTTGAAGGACTTCATATAAAGAGATTTTTTTTTTTTCAAAAGTGAATTACCACAAACCTATAGATTATAGGTCAAGTTGACAAGTTGACAACTTTATCTGAAACGTTATACTCATAAAATAAATCATCATTTTATATTTAAAGATAATTTATCGATATAATGCACTGAGATCAAATAGAAGAACATTCTTTCAATATTTCATATCAATTAAAGATAAATAAATTTATGATATACATGTAAATTTTATTTTATAAATCAATTTTAAAAAATTAAGTTAAACTTAAATTTTATTTCTTTTAAAAAGCTAAATTATTAAGTTTAAAATTTTCTTTTTAAAATAATATTAAAGTTATCGAAAAAGTATTATGAAATATTTATTCATTGTTCAACCTGTATTAACATTATTATCCGTGATCTCATCTCATATATATCTCAACATGTCAGAAAGTGTTCAAAATCCTATGTCACCTAAAGCTTAAATAATTTTATAAAATTGGAATCGATTTCTTAAAACCAACTACATATTTGTTTTGGTTTTGCCACGACTTTCATTGAGATAATGTTCAAGCTATAAAAAAAGTGTTGTTCTATTTTGCTTGTGACTGTGTTTTATATGGACCTATGGTAACAATACACAGACATGATCGATTTTCATGGACATGTGGCACCGACACAAAAGACAGGAAAATGCAACCTTGGACATAATTACTAGGATTGCACTCAACAAGTTGTTCATGAATGATGGTGCCTACGAAGTTGTTCTCAAGATAACTTTTTTGCTCTTTTTGTGTCTGCAACTATACGTAATTCTTGATGAGGTTGGTTCCCAGCTACACGAAATTCTGCTACATTATTCGGGATTCAACGTTCAAACATACGCGTTTGTGACAGAACATTGGCACTATGAATTTGTCACCGTCTCTGTTAAATATTTACTACTTACCATGGTTATTGTGTAAAAAATTTAAGTCAAATAGCACTAATAGCACTAAACATTTAAAACAATGAGTTGAACGGACGCAAGGCTTAAAGATTGGTTAAATCATATTTAAAACAATGAATACTATATACAATATAAAAGTAGTTTATAACGTGACCCAATTCCAAGATGTCAATAACCTATATAAAGGATTGTTCTGGTCTTATAAAGATTTATTTGATGTATCAATAATCATTTCCCCTTTAATTAGAGATTATTAGTTTAAATAGTTTTTTTATTTGGTAAAATATTGTTTTTATTTTGTGAGTAGTAATCTTTGTTATTTTTTATCTTTTATTTGTCTTCCACCACTTCCAACATATTGCATGGAGTATCGACAACAACTATTTGAAATACCACACCCATAATCTTTTATTTTTATAAGAAAAAAAATAAAAGAATATTAAAATAGAACACTAGGGGTGCTCTAACATTTAAAAAAAAAACTCAAGGTATTGTATACCTTAAAATATACATATTGGGGTACCATTACACTTAATAGTATTTGAACCTTTTAAGGCTAAACATAACTCATCACTAATACACAAACTAACAATATATGCGAACTAGAAAATAAAGGGTGACAAGGAGAAAGTCTATTGCTTGAATTGAGAAATAAACAATATTGATGAGTTTCATCACATGTAGTGCCCCCGTATGAGTATGATCAATCTTGGACTTACACACCACTTGGAAGTTTCACTCTTGCTCAATGAGTTTTCCTTCTTAGTAATAGTAGACAAACCAACCTTTCCACTATGGTCTCCAGTTTCATATTCAATAACTCATTTAATTCTTGTTTTCTTCTCTTGGTTGTTCCAGTAACAACACCAATATACATTTCTTTCTTGCATAACTATACAAGCCAACAAACTAATTGTTTTCCCAAAAAAGTGATGAATTTCCAGTACAACTGATCGAGGCCGTAACGAATCAAATTAATATGTAATGAGAAATGCAATAGGTCATCTCTCAAGGACCAAATATGGTTCAGCCAAAGGATCGAACACGTAATGGGGGGAGGGGTTCGTGTGAGTAGATTTATGAATAAAGACACAAATTAAAGACACAAATTAAAACAGGGTGGTCACTAGATCAATTGCAATGTTCTCTATCCTGGATTAAGAACAATTTACGCACTACTCTCACCTCTAATCCAACACGAATTAACTAACTTAGCGAAGGTTAATCTGGTCTTCAAAATTGTGAATTAAGAAAACATAGTACATACATATAATCAATTTTGCATTACGCAGATTAACCAACTAAGCAAAGATTAAACATCATTAGACCACTAAGTGTGTCCTAATTGCAAGTGCAAAACAGATTAAATATGTGCAAGGCAAGACAGCAAAATCATAATGACAGTGCAGAAATCTCATGGAAACGTTGCAATGACACTAAGGGCTGGGCAAAGTGCACTATATTGCACTGAACTATAAAAATTTATAGTTAACTATAAAACAGTTCAAAAAAACTGAATTGAACTAAAAAATAGTTCAAAGTAACTGAACTAAACTATTTTTTAGTTCAGTTATAGTACAATACAGTTTAATGAACTATTTTTAAGTTAACTATAGTGCAATTTAATAAACTATTTTTTAATAGTGCAGTTCAATGAACCAAGACTTGGGGGAACTGAACTAACCAAGACTTAAAGGTTCCCATTTAAGTTGGAATTTAACATGAAAATATCAACAAACCAAGACTTAAATATTCTGTTTAAAAGTGTCAACATTTAGTATTTCATCTACCTCAAATAGTACCGTCTCTGAACAATAATACATGCAAGAATTACTGTGAAGTTAATTGCCATTACAATTTAATTTACAGTGCCACCCAATTTACCGAGTCCAGCATGTACTATAAGACATGTACTTCTACTATTATAGGAGGAAACAAGAATCTGGAGCATATTATGAACCCTCAATCATGTTGCAAAATGGATTACATGACCTAATGAATTATCTATGAAAGTAACAAAATTTACAAAACAAAAACAAAGAAAGGGTATCTCATTTACCAACTCCTATGAACACTTCGGGAGGACTGAGCAAGAACTATAAGGAATCCTATAATGGCCTCAGAAAAAGCAATATAACTGTTACCAAGGTTTAAGGTCAGCCACGGGTCCAACAATCCAATTCAAGATCTTCTCCCCTGGTTTCAAGAACACGGTGTTGTCATGTGGCAGCTTCTTTGCTAGTCCATTTAAAACTTGATGGAAGGCATCTCCAGGTTGAGCAGGCTGTGGGAAAAGCATTGTTTGCTTCATGGAAGGGTTAGCAAGCAATCTTTGCTTCCTTAATATGACTTTTGGTGAGATAGATGTGAGTATGGTATCCAACTTTGGAACCTCCTCCTCAACAACAAACACTCATATCTTCCCATGGGATTGCATCAGCAAATGGCAGCACAATGTCATCTGCAATAATACTAGATATGCACCCAAATATCACAGCCTCTACCAGTCTTTATATGATTGACATGATTTTTATAGTTAAACAAAATACAATATTTATATGAATCAAAGTCCTTAGAAAGAAATAAAAGGTTACAAACTCAGACCTTCTCCTTTAAACTTGTAATAAAGCCTACCTTTCATAGTAACCACCTTCAGGGTCATTGCCAACATCATAAAAAAGTCCTTAGAAGTATACAAAAATGGACTTGGGAGTCTTATCAGGAATTAGGTGGGTGTGCATTTTCTGTATCCCAATTGATCCAATTGCATGAGGAGCCGCAACTCGTGTGTTAGGCCATTACTTGCATATAGTAGAAGGAAAACCGGTTCACAGCCTAACTGCCAAGGCAGTTAGATTGGGTATTTAGGAGGGTTGTATATAAGAGCTGTGAGTTTGGTTTGAGGGGTTAGCGAAGTAAATACCATTGTTTGACAGGAACTAGTTGTCCTGATCAAGGGGAGGTTAGGCTCTCATACATTGTATCTTGATTGTTCTGTGAATAAAGAAGTGATTCAATGCTCTTGTGTGTGTGCTGGTTAAAGAGAAGTGTCTTTCTATTAGGTTCTTGATTAAAGAACCTATCATTTGGTCCGACCTGCCGGATCCAAAGAAGAGAGGAATCAGCGATGGAAAGTCAAATGGAGGGAAGAGTGAACAATTTGGAGATGACTGTAGAGGGAATCAAGGATGAGACAGCGGCGATAAGGCGTGATCTACAACAATTGATGAGAGGGATGAATGGAGGAAACAATAATGGAGGTAACCATAATCAAGGAGGGAGCTCTGAAGGAAGTAGCAATTCGGTGAACGATAGTCAAGAAAGGCACGATAATGGGGGAATTCCCCAAAATTGGAGGAAAAGGGTTGAATTGCCGTCGTTTGAAGGAGTGGAACCACATAGTTGGATCAACCGGGCTGAACAGTTCTTTGATATACAGCAAGTGGCGGAGGAAGACAAGGTGGAATTGGCTTACATTAGTATGGAGGGGAGTGCCAGTTACTGGTTCAAGTATTGGAGGGAAAAGACCAAGAACCGTTCTTGGATGGGTTTGAAGGCTGGACTGATTAACCGCTTTGGAGGTGGGTTCAGGGGAACTGTTTATGAGCAATTGGCCACATTGCGGCAAGAAGGTTCAGTGGAGGAGTATGTCTATGGGTTTGAGATGTTATTGGGTCAGACCCAGGGGTTGTCGGAGGAGTTGATACTGGGGTTTTTTCTAGCTGGGTTAAGAGAGGAGATAAAAGGGCAAGTTCAAATCCAAGCTCCCCAAGATTTTATGATCGCGGTGCGGGTGGCGAGAGATGTGAAGGATGCAATGAACCGCGCACGAGGAGTAGTATGGAACGGAGGAAGGGCGAATCTGACGAATGTACGAACGACGACGGCGATTGTTCGGGGAGACGGAGATCGCAGTTCGATAAATCGACCCAGTGCGACAGATGGAGGAGGAGCGACTCGCCGGGAGGGGTCGTCAACGACTGGAAATACTACTGCAAGGGGGATCGCGACGGCGGGGATCGATGCCGGAGGAAGAATGGTAAGGAATTTACCTTACCCGGAGTACTTGAGAAGGAGGGCCGAAAGAAGATGTTTCCAATGTGGGGGCCCTTTCGCTCCCGGTCATAGGTGCCTCGAGAAGAGCCTGAGAGTGTTACTGTTGGCGGAAGACGAGGTGGAAGAATCGAAGGAAGAGGTTGGCGAGGAGGTGAAACCTATGGAGTTGTCGGCATGCTCTGCGGAGGGGTTGACGCCGCCGAAAATGATGAAGCTGATTGGGTTGATCGGGGAGAAACGCGTGGTGGTCCTCATTGATAGTGGGGCCAACCATAACTTTATTAGCCGGAGGGTGGTTGAGGAGTTGAAGCTTTCGGTGGTGGATACACCATCATACACGGTGAGTCTCGGTGACGGTCATAAGAAGGTGACGAGGGGGAGATGCGAAACTGTTCAAATAAGTTTGGGAAATAGCGAGGTGGAGGAGGAGTTGTACGTTTTTGAACTGGGGGTGTGGACGTCGTGTTAGGAATTGCTTGGTTGGCTAAACTGGGTGAAGTTGTGATTAACTGGAGGGAGATGTCGATGCGATTCGGGGTGGGGAACGAGAAGATCACGATTCGGGGGGATCCAGCGTTATCGAGACAGTTGGTGGAACCTCGGGAGTTATGGAAGATAATGGATGGTGACTCATGGGCGTTGGTATGGGAGTTAGGTGTAGTGGAGCAGGAAAAGGAGGGTGAGGTGTCGCGGGATTTGACAGAGGAGCAGGTAGTGGAATTGCGAGTTGTCCTGCAAGCCCATGGACGCATGTTCCAGGAAAGAGAAGGGTTGCCACCTCTTCGAAATTTAGAGCATAGGATTGTGCTTAAAGAGGGAACAAATCCTATAAATGTCCGACCATATAGATATCCATACCTCATGAAAGAGGAGATTGAAAAGCAGGTTGCAGATATGTTAAAAGCTGGGATAATAAGGCCCAGTCAGAGTCCATATTCAAGTCCTGTAATTTTGGTAAAGAAGAAGGACGGAAGCTGGAGGTTTTTTGTTGATTATCGGGCTTTGAACAAAGCTACTATTCCGGATAAATTCCCAATACCGGTTATTGAAGAATTGCTGGATGAACTCAAGGGAGCGAGATATTTTTCCAAGCTGGACTTGAAGGCCAACTATCATCAAATTCGGATGAAGGCAGCGGATATTTCGAAGACGGCATTTCGAACCCGCCAATGTCATTTTGAGTTTTTGGTGATGCCGTTTGGGTTAATGAATGCATCGGCTACTTTTCAGAACGCGATGAATGGTTTAATGGCAGCATATTTGAGGAAGTGGGTGCTCGTCTTCTTCGATGACATCCTAGTTTACAGCCCCACTTAGGAAGAACATATGAAACATTTGGGGATGGTGTTGCAGTTGCTGGAACAGCATGGGTGGATTGCAAATCCTAAGAAATGTGAATTTGGGAAGCAGCGAGTACATTATCTTGGTCATCAGATATCAGAGCAAGGGGTTGAAATGGACCAAGATAAAATCAAAGCAATAGTAGAATGGGGGGAACCGAAGAACTTGAAAGCCTTGCGGGGATTCTTGGGCTTGACCAGTTACTATAGAAGGTTTGTGCAGCGATATGGGGAGCTGGCCAGACCCTTGACAAAACTTTTAAAAAAGGGGAAATTTCAATGGACAGAAAAGGCTGGAGTAGCCATGACAGCTCTGAAGACAACCATCACAAGTGCACCAGTTTTAGCGTTACCCGATTTCACTCAGGAGTTTCATTTGGAGTGTGATGCTTCAAGGGGAGGTGTCGGTGCTGTGTTAATGCAAAACAGAAAGCCCATTGCGTTCTTTAGTAGAGCTTTGTCAAACGGATCTCTAAGTAAATCCATTTACGAAAAGGAATTGATGGCCTTGGTGATGACCATCCAGCACTGGAGGCCATATCTGTTGGGGAGAAAGTTTGTGGTGCATACAGATCAACGTAGCCTGAAATATCTGTTGGAACAGAGGATTACAACTTACAGTCAACAGAATTGGATAGCCAAGTTGATGGGTTACGATTTTGAAATTGTGTACAAGCCGGGAAGTGCAAATAAAGTAGCTGGTGCGTTATCGAGAAGGGAAGAGGGGAATATGGAGGAACTGGAACTGCGAACTATAACCCGACCATATTGGCATGACTTCCAAGACATTCTAAAGGAAGTGGAGGAAGATGAAACACTTAGAGGGATCATTGAAGATGTCAAGAAGGATCCCAATTCACACACTGCTTATACTATGGAGAAGGACCGACTGCATTATAAGGGGAGGTTGGTTTTGTCAGCCAAATCGAGTTGGATTCCAAGGTTGCTAGCTGAGTTTCACGTCAATAACACTGGAGGACATTCGGGGGTATTTCGCACGTATAGGAGAATCGCCCAATCATTATATTGGGTGTGAATGAAGAGAACTGTGATTGAGTATGTGGCTGCATGTGTGATCTGTCAACAACATAAGTATATGGCTGCCTCACCCCAAGGTTTATTACAACCTCTGGCTATTTGGGAAGAAGTGAGCATGGACTTTATTGTCAAGTTGCCCAAATCTCAAGGCTTTGATGCTATTTTGGTGGTCGTGGATAGATTGAGTAAATATGGACATTTCATTGCCTTGAAACATCCTTACTCAGCTCAGACAGTGGCAGAGACATTTACTCAGGAGATAGTTAGACTTCACGGTATTCCTACATCAATTGTTAGTGATAGGGATCCTCTGTTTCTCAGTATATTTTGGAGAGAGCTCTTCAAATTGCAGGGCACTCAGCTCAAAATGAGTATAGCTTACCATCCAGAAACGGATGGTCAAATGGAGGTGGTAAACATGATTCTTGAAGGGTATTTGATGTGCTTCTGTTCAGAGCAACCTAGGAGCTGGAAGACAGTTTTATCTTGGGCTGAATACTGGTATAATACCAGTTATCAGGCTGCAGCAAAATGTTCTCCTTTTGAAATTGTATATGGACGTCCTCCACCCACTTTGAGTCGATTTATACCAGGGGAAACAGTTGTTGAAACGGTGGCACAAGACTTGATGACTAGAGATGAAGCGTTGAGGCAATTACAACAACATCTAAAAAGAGCGCAAGATGCTATGGTGAACCACGCAAATAAAAAGAGGAGAGAAGTAGATATCAAGGTGGGTGATTGGGTGTATTTGCGGATCAGACCCCACAGGCAGTCTTCTATGCCGACACGTTTACATTCTAAACTTGCAGTACGTTATTATGGCCCTTTCCAGGTGTTGCAACAGGTGGGAAAGGTTGCTTTTCGATTGCAGTTGCCCGAGACAGCTAGGATTCATCCCATCTTTCACATATCGCAATTGAAGAAGGCGGTGGGAGAGAAACGTGTAGAAAAAGAATTGTCGTTGGAACTACAGGTTGAGGGGCCTATGTTTTGGCCTGTGCGGATCTTAGAAAGGAGACAGAGGCAGTTGGGAGAAGTGGCATTACCACAAGTTCTGATAGAATGGCAAGAAGGAGGAGGTGAGGGAGCAACCTGGGAAGATGTAGCTACCATTCAGGAACAGTATCCTGACTTCAACCTTGTGGACAAGGTTGTTTCAGGCGATGGGGGTATTGTTAGGCCATTACTTGTATATAGTAGAAGGAAAACCGGTTCACAGCCTACTGCCAAGGCAGTTAGATTGGGTAGTTAGGAGGGTTGTATATAAGAGCTGTGAGTTTGGTTTGAGGGGTTAGCGAAGTAAATACCATTGTTTGACAGGAACTAGTTGTCCTGATTAGGGGGAGGTTAGGCTCTCATACATTGTATCTTGATTGTTCTGTGAATAAAGAAGTGATTCAGTGCTCTTGTGTGTGTGCTGGTTAAAGAGAAATTAGGTTCTTGATTAAAGAACCTATCATCGTGTATCCCAATTTTTACTGCGGAGATGTTGAGAAACCTAAGCATCACATGAAAACAGGGTGTTAAAGCCCATTATTGTTATCAACATTAAATAAAAGAAACAACCATATGTATTTAATGATTATGTACAACTTTCAAAACACGCTGAAACCAAATTAAATCAAGTTATTAGATGTTGTTTCAGCATTAACCTACTCTTATTACAAAATCAGGCAATCATAACCTTGTGTTGAAATTTTATTTTAAATAAAATTATTATAAAAAAGAAGCAGCAAGCAAACATTAAGAACTTCAATCTCGTTTACTTCATGAAAGAGGCTAAAAAACAAGTCAAAAAACTACTCCAAAAAGCTTCAACCATCACAAGCAGGTCAAGAAACGGTTTCATATCTCAATATTTAAACATAGAGTCATCCACCAACAAAATGTTTTTGATAGCAGAGAGACAGAGATGAAAAGGTACAAGTACATTACCAATGAAGACAGTACATAATGAAACATATTACAGAAAAATAGTATAAATAGAACATTAGCAAAACTGATACCTTCTTGAGAAGACTGGTCAAGTCTTGAGGGTGTGATTTTGCAATGTCCCCCTATCTGACGAGCAGCGGTCAACCCTGTAGCTTGGGTTGACCCAGCTTTAAAAGTTTGGTTAAAGAAAATTCAGGAAAAAAAATAAATAAAGGGTTAAGTAAATGTAAAAATAAGGAAATTGTGAAGGATACTGTCTGGAGCCTAGATGACTGCTGGGCCATAGCAAATCATTCCAAATGCTTATTTGCTCCCTTGGCCTATAATCTACAGTTCCAACCAAAAAATATGCTATCGAATAAAAGCATTGATAGAACCTTTTTGCGACAATGCATCAAAGTACTTTCTACCTTTCAGCAATCTGGATCCATATATAAGTTACCATTAAATATGAATATTATCAAAGGCATAAATAACTTTGGTAACATCAAGCCATGCACTCTGTAGTAATTCCTAGGAATAAACACACTTAACATCTTGGAAAAGCCATTTATTTTCAATTTTCCAAATAACTACGGACTCTACCTGATAGTAATATTTGATAGGAATAATACAAAATAACTGGTTGGAAATATGGATAATTCACAAAACAATATAGTAGAGGATCTGGGTTAACATTGAGTGACTGTGTTATACACAGGCATGTCAAACAATAAACTACCCGAGATATAAGTGATAAAAATACTAGCATCGTTCAACTTATGGCAAGCTATGGGCCTACATCCATATGCAAACAGAGGGAGATTATAGTATGACCCAGGATTTTTACAATGTAGAAACCATGCAACAACCAAACCTTGCAGAACTAAGCATAGAAGGAAATCACTAACAATAATGCAAGGATTGAAATAAAGGCCTTTTTATGCTCAACGCACCCTTTGCAGAATTCCAAAACAACATTCTGCTCCTCCTCACGGCTCACAACCGAAGACAGTGTAACGAGTGAAGGAAATGTGGAGGAAAATGCAAATGCTAGAAAGGCACACGTGGAAGAAGGAACAGTAAAAAATGACACGTGTAACAGGGTGAGAATAGGTAAGGAGAGTGTACTATTAAAGGACTTTGTTCGGTGAAAAAGGCATGACTCTGGTATGAACCAAATTATGTTCCCTCTGCTGAATTCTGATCTCAATTCTCTCTCTGAAACAAAACTTCACATTCACCATTCTTATCTCATCTTCTTTTTCAGGTTGAACCATACACTCTGGGGAATTCTAGATGGAAGATTCTCTGAGTTTTTTTTTTTTATTATGTAATTTGTTGCATAATAGTTCCAGTATAAACCAAAATTCTCTGATTATACTGTTGCATTCTGCTTAGATAAAATTCTCCGTTTCATTGGTGCTTTCATTAACGTCAATGGCTGAGAATAGGCGGATGAAAGATATGCAAACCCAACTCACTTCTATTTTGTATTGGATCGAGAAACAACCGGATCCTGATAAAGCCAATCGCGATTTGCTCATTCAATTTCAAACAGTAAACAACGACCGTATGGATCAGATGCAGAAATTGTTTGATTCGTTAACGCATGGTGACAATCGGCACATTGATGCTTTGAACTCAACTGGTTCATCCTTGCTGGTGACTTCCCCTGCTTCTGCAGTGTCGGTACGCAACATATCCTTGGGTTTTCCTCACTTTGATGGCACCACACCAGTGTTAGAATGGATATTCAAAGCTGAGCAGTTTTTTAATTATCATCATACTCCTGATCAAGAGAGAGTCGAGATTGCTTCTATACATTTTGAGAAGGATGTGATTCCTTGGTTTCAAATGTTACATCGTATGGCGGTAGTTCGCACATGGTCTGATTTGACGAGAGCTTTGGAGAGCCATTTCGGACCATCTCCATTTGATTCGCTCACTGCAGAATTATTCAAATTGTATCAGTCCAATACAGTTTCAGAATACTACCTCAAATTCATGGCTCTAGCTAATAAATCTGAGGGTCTTACGTATGGTGCGGTGTTAAATTGTTTCTTAAGTTGGTTAAATCGGGATATTAAAAGAGATGTAGTGGCTCAATGTCCTACTAATCTTCTGCGCGTGGTGTCTTTGGCTAAATTGTATGAAGAAAACTATGCTCCTGTTTTGCACCAACGTTCTACCACATATACTCATCGTTATTCTCCTTTGTCTTCTACCAGTGCAAATCTTACTGCTGCAAAGAATACCGTGAAACAGGCATTACCTCCACTGCTTCCCATACCCACTAGTCCACCAATACGCCATTCCACTATCAAAAAAATTACCCCTACGGAGATGCAGTTGAGGCGAGACAAATGATTATGTTATTTCTGTGATGAGAAATTTACTTTCAATCATAAGTGTGCTAATAGACAATTGTTGATGTTACAACTTGAGGAGGAGGATTTTGATCATGATAATGATACTGAAAATCTCCAATCTGTCATTCATACAACTAGTGAAGATGGATTAGAAGATACGAATCATCTATCTTTAAATGCTATGAAGGGTGGTTTAGGAGTTGGTACCATCCGTTTTGTTGCTCACATTAACACCTTGCCCGTCACGATTTTAGTAGATGGAGGCAGTTCTGATAATTTTTTACAGCCACAGATTGCTAAGTTTTTTAAGTTGGATATAGAACCAGCACTTTTGTTTAAAGTTATGGTGGGTATGAAATAGTGAAAGAAATGAAGGGAAATCTCCCTTGTGTTAAATACACACATAGGGTTCTCTCTTTATAATAGAAGAAATATGGACTAAGCCCAAAATATAAATAAGAAATATAAACAAACTAAATAAGAAATATAAACTAACTAACTAAAGATAAGAGATAAATATAAACTAAATATAATATTTCTAACCCTCCCCCTCAGGCTAGAGCATACTGATTGTATGGACCAAGCTTGGAATAAATAAACTCAATTTGAAATATATGATCTGTCTTTAAGAGTGTGTGGCAAACAAATGCGCAATCACATGTCGACGAACAACTAACAAAACCATGAAACTTCAAATAGCACCATGAAACTTCAAGTGGGATGACTTTGACAAAGGAGAACAATGACAAACTCCCGGGACTAGATTGCCATCAATTAAGGATGGGGCTTGCATCAAAGCTACAAGGATTTCCATCACTGACTAACGGGGCCTGTAGTGGAAAAAGCGACAAAACTACAGGGAATGCCATCACTCACTGATGGGGCCTGTAGTGGCTAAAAGCAACAAAACTACAGGGAATGCCATCACTGACTGATGGGGCCTGTAGTGGCTAAAAGCGACAAAACTGCAAGGACTTCCATCATTGACTAATGGAGTCTGAAAGCCTAAAACCTGGTTCATACTCCCCCTCACGATGAACGACGGAAATGATGGCGCGCCGATGACAGACCGTGAAAGTGGAAGATCATAATGAGCTCATATTCATCAAAGCACCCAAAAAAAAATCTGATAGATTTGACAAAGGGTTGGTGAAATTGTTTCAACCCATTATTTTAGTGTTGAAATTTCTTGGTGTTAACCACTAACTGTCCTTGAAGACTGATAACAGTTGAAAAACAGTTATTTTCATATGTCTATTTAGACAAAATTACACCCTTTAAGGCATGGAATGAGCTTAGAATCAAGTAAAACTTAATAAAAGAGTCAGTTGAGAGTCAAAAGCTGTTTTTAGCGATATTATGCTTGTTTTGCATTGTTTTGTAGTTATTTTGATGAAAATGAAGATGGAGGTTGAAGATGAAGGTCTTAGACTCAGGACAGAGGAAGAAAACTGAAGAAAAGATAACTCTAGGGACCGCCCGGCGGCAAAATTCACCGTTGGGCGGTCCAGGGCGAGGAGAAGGCACCTGGCGTGGGCGTTGGGCGGATTTGCGATTAGAGGCAAACCGCTGGGCGGTGGCCCCCTGCCGCTGGGCGGTGGCGCGATTAGAGCCAAACCGCCGGGCGGCATAAGTGCACCGCCGGGCGGTTGTCCACTAGGCCTGAGCCTGTTTTCTGTGACGCTCCTCAGCTATAAATAGCCCTGTTATGATTTCATATTCATTCTTTTGACAGAGAAGGGCGGCCAAACCTACTTTTCACTCCTTGGAGAAGATTTCTTGGATGCTTAGGCTCCTTTTCATCCTTTCTAGGGTTTGCTTTTCCATTTTTCCTTCACTTTTCCTCTAAGTTCACCATGACAATGGTGAACTAAACCCTTTTGTTGTTTGGGGAAATAATGTAATCTTTTGAAACTCTCTTTTATTGAAACTCTTGTTTATTTATATGATTTTTCATATGCTTTGATTATCAATTGTTGGGTTCTCACCTGCGCGTAATGCTTTTATCATTTAACTCATTCGGTAACTGTTGTTTGTCTTTATTGATACGGGGACGTACAGTAATGTCATGAACTGGTGAGAAATTCCTTGATTAAGCAATACTCGCCTAGGGATAGGGGGTAGGACGATCAATTGTTTTTGCTTTTGTTCTTAATGCATTATTAATTGCCTGGGGAGGCTAGGGATAGCAAGCCAGTAATTAGTAATAGGCTCTTTTCGCCGAGGGATCGGATTAAGGGTAGGCCGAGAAAGTTTGCATAATAATTAGATAACTAAGCGCAGTAAACAAGAGGAGTAGATAAAAGGGAGCGGAAAAGATGAAATTGTAAACCCCCAGCAACTCCATTCATCCATAGTCTCTTTTCGTCAATTAAATCAAATACTTTGCATGTTTATTTTCTGTCTTTGCATTCACCACAATTATTTCTTTTTAGAAGTCTTACGATTTTAATTGACACGAACGAGAAAACCTTTCGAGTCTCATGGGAAGAACGATATCGGGCTTTACCGATTATATTACTTGCACGATCTGGTACACTTGCCAGTGACTCAACAAGTTTTTGGCGCCGTTGTCGGGGACTCGAGGTTTAACTTTTTCTAGTAGTGTGAATTGACCGAGTTTGACTTGATTTGCATGTTTATTTTTATTTCTGTTCTAATAAATGTTCTCTAGGGTTTTGTGCCTAATGTTTGCAGAATGCAGTACAGACAAGGATTTGATTATATGGGCACTCAATCCTACCAAAATAATTTCAATCACTGGTGGGAACCTCACTCATACATGGATCAAAGTCAATATGGACAAGCTGCTAAGCCTTATTTCATGCCTATACAAAGAAGTGCAGAATCTGATGAACTTTTTCAGAGGATTTTGAATTTTGAACCATACCATGTCAAAAGCATGGAGAAGAGGCAACATTATCAGTGGCAGCAACAATGCTCTTCACCAATAGAAACGTGGGAGTATGATCAACAACTTTGTCAACAAACAGCTGATGTAACAGAACAAGTCAAAAGCTTGAACGAAAAGTTCGACAAATTTCTAGAAAGGTGTGAATCCAAGAGATATGAAGTTACCTTCAGGAATTTGGGGACACAAATTGACGAGGTTGTTGAAAAGTAGAAGGTGGAGAGAGAAGTGGAAAAGATAGAAGAGGAGAAAATAGAGGAAGATGAAGCAGAAAGGTTGAGTGAGGGAGAGAAAGATGAGGAGAAAGAAAAAGCAGTGGTTGAGAAAAAAGAAAAAAAATAAGAAAATAAGAAAAAAGAAAAAAGGAAAGTGGAAGAAGGAGAAGGTTGAGAAAAAGAGGAAGAGAGGAAAGAAGAAAAGATCATATGAAAAACCCCTTCCTCATCAAAAGAAAAATCATAGGAAGGAAAAGAAGTTTAAGTGCTTTATGGAGATCTTTAAGAAATTGTAGATTAAAGTTCCTATGATTGAAACATGGAAACAAATGCTTGGAGTTCTTAATTTTTTGAAGAGATTCAATAGGAAGAAGAAAAAGATAAGAATATCAAGCGAGAAGAGGAGTATCAACACCTACTAATGGGTGCTTGAACTCTACTGGGTCAAGCTAATGACGTTAAAGAAACACTTGTTGGGAAGCAACCCAGTTTCTGAATTTTTTTATTTCGTTTTATTTGATTTGGTTTGATTTGATTTGATTTGATTTGGTTTAATTTGATTTGATTTGATTTGATTTGATTTTTTTTTGGGTTATGCGCTGCTTCTGATGGCAGTAATGATAACATCTATTGATGGATGTTAGGTGATTTGGTGTCTACTGATGGATGCCAATGAAGATAAGAAAGATTAACATCTACTGAAGGATGGAGGGAAGTACACCTACTCAAGGGTGTTGGAAATATTTGCACTTACTGACAAGTGCTAAACATGTTTGGGTCAGGCTCGTGACGTTAAACAAGCACTACTTGGAGACAACCTAGATTCTCTCTTTTGCTTTTGCATTTAAATTCCTAGAATAGGTTGCATTTAAATTCCTAGAATATGGGTGTCAATACCAAATTTCTTCCGGATTGATCTTTACTTCATTGCATTATATTGTCACATGTTCATCGTTTATTTTATTGTCTGTATCCTCTATTTTCTTTATTAATCCCATTTTATTCTAGTTTACTTTTTTAATTTTTGTTTTATTTTTATTTTACTTTTTATTTTTTATTTTCGTTTTTTACTTTTATTTTATTATTATTATTATGTGTCTTTTCTAATATAATAATTAACATAATTATTACATGGTTAATATCATAAATATATGGTTAATATCATAAAAAGAAAAAAAAAGGGGTTTTGGAAAGTCTGTTTTGTCTTATGCGAAGGAGACAAGGGCTGGAGGCGACAATTTCGTTGAGAGGGAACATGGCAGAGACAATTTGGAATTTGGCAGAGCAGAGAGCAAATCGTTACTGAAAAAGTGGCAGGCGGGATGAGACAAGAAGGACAAGGAGGTGGCCAAAAGAGAGCAACAATAACAAAAAGGGGTGGAGAGCGCATAGTAAGGAGGTTGGCATTTCTCATCTTTTTTTACAAAGAGAATACGAGGTAGAAAGAGGTTGTTGGCTGCATCAAGCACAAGAGACGTGAGAGTAATACTTGGTTGGAACCACGCCGAGGGAGGAGAAGGAGACCCATCGGACAAGCAAGGTTGGCATTGGCAATCGAGTCTTCAAGAGGTAAGTAATGGCTCTTTGTACTCTATGTTCTTGCCCTTGAATATCTTACTGTTGCATTGCCGCTATTGCTTGCTATGACTGTTACAGAGAGTTTTATCGATTATGTTGTGTATGTGTATGATCCTGTGACTTGAATCCTCCCTGTTGCCCCATCACTATTCCCCATTGTCCCATGCTCTGTTTCCTCACTCGTGTCCAATGGAATTAACAACCAAGCAAAGAAAATTAACTCAACCTCTGAGTCGTTCACGACGCCACCACCACTGCTTTCATCGCATTCTCTCTTGACCACGGCGCAGCTACCACTTTTCCCAATCCCACACCCCCTCAAACACTGCTTCGACCTTCTTTGCTCACCCCGGTTATCGTAGTCGTCCTTCACCTGCAAGAGAAAACGAAAACAACGTAAAGCAAACAAATAGCCAACCAATGTTCCAGCCCAAACCCCCCACCCTTTTCCATTTGATCTCGGCAGCGAGAGACTCTAGTTCATCGTTCTTCCTCTGATTCCTCCCTCTTGCAAGAGAGAACAACACTCCATGCCAAATCCTCCTTGAAACCAACAATGCCCATGCTCCGTTCATCTCCAATCATCAATAGAGGAGTTGAATCCTCTGTGTCAAATGCAGCCACCATTCGAAGAACCTTGAATGCAAACTTGGGAGAGTGTAATGCTCTTTCTATAACCCAAACCTAGCAACATCAACACCCTCATTCTGCATTACACAAAGTCACGAAAATAAAACCAATCAACAAAAAAGGAACCAGCCAATATTTCACCCTGAACCCCTCACCCCTTTCCCATTGATCTCGGCAGCGAGACACTCGAACCCATCATTCTCAACACACCCACACGCACAAAATCAACCCATAGCCACCATAACAGAGGTCCAAACTCACACAAGCACAATACCATAACGGGAACCCAAATCGCCCTATACGAGACACGCACACGCACAGAAAGGGGCGTCTAAAGGTTCGAGCTATCGAGAATAGCAGTGGTGGTGAACGGTTCGAAGCGGCAGTGACTCGTGGCTGTCGGAGGAAGCGCCGACGCTTTGGAGAGGGAACCCCAACCCTAGGTCAAAGGGAGAGAAAGTTCCGGCGAGGGTGCGAGCTGCCGGCTGTGACTCCGGTGACGTGAGGGTGGCCGCAATTGAAACGGCGACTCCGTGGACGGTGGCCCGCAGTGACTGGTCCATCGCGTGAGTGACAGAAGAAGAGTGAGAGAGTCCTAGGCGTGGTAGCTTTCGAAGTGGGTGGAAATGAGGGAGATAGGTCAGACCCCTTGTTTTCTGAATTCGGGAGGGCTTTGGGCCCTTAGGCCAAGCCCGAAAGCCAAGAGTTCACTTCTGCACCCCCATAGCTACTAATTGGCGCCACCTGCATAATGGTTTGAGCCCATTCGTTTTCCGCACCCCCATTTTTTTGCTGTGTCGCACCCCGGTTCATTTGGACCTGGGCCCAGATCTGTCATTAAAACTAAATTAGTTTGCACCCTATTTTTCATTTTCACACCCCATTTCTACTTGGGCTTAGGCCCAGTATGTCATTATAACTTAAATTAGGTTTGCACCCCTCTTTTATTTAAGCACCTCCACACCCTTTCTTTTTACTTATCTATTTTATCTTTTACTTTTTATTTTATTTTCATTTTTTATTTATCTATCTTTTATTTATTTATTTTTTCTTTTTTCTTTTGCTTCCATTTTAAATATTTATCTACCTTTTTAAATATACTTTTATAAAATTAAAAAAATATATTATAAGGGGTCTAGCACATGTGTGATCGCACGCATCGTCCTTGTGTTAGAAAACCCTTTCTTTTCTATAAATAAAAATACCAAAAATATATTTTAAGGGGTCTAGCACATGTGTGATCGCACGCATCGTCCTTGTG